>NW_028296619.1:0-300000 GCF_055471065.1 Atractosteus spatula | reverse complement strand
GGGCTTCTTCTCTTCCTGCCCCAGCCGGGTCTTGTGGGCTGGGGTGGAGCGTTTCTCGGGGTGGGAATCTTCCGCATTCTCTTTGGCCGAGGAACCTCAGCACTTGTTGAGGGGGTGGGTGGTTCTTCGATGTCCTCACTGAAAAACAAAAGGAAATTAGAAATAAATACTCAAACTGGGAATGAGTTTCATTATTTTATTACTGACCAACAGCCTTTATTGCTAGGTGACAAAGTTAGGGCAATAGGATTGCACTCCACATGTGTAATGATTGAGCTGCAGACCAAGGCCTTGGAGAATGAGCAAACGTGGCCTGGTTGTAATTGCAGACTAGTCTGTTTACTCAAACTTTAGTGCCAGGTGCCCAAGGAACCCTTCTGATCTTATAAAAAAAAAACCTAAGAAATATGCATAGAAATATAACAACTCACAGAAAATAGTGATTTCTAAAACCATATGTCTAAGAACTGTAAGATGCAAAAAGCAGCAGTTTCGGATGTTTGTGAATATCTTTTACTCAAAACCATAATAGCCAAACTTTTGTCTTGTGTGCATTGTCCAAGAGACTCAGAAGGATCACCATTCAATATTTGCAGTAAAAAAAAAAACAGGCCATTTTCTCATATTCGCAACATATACGCAATGTATTTCTCATTCTCATATATACAGATAACTTCATATAAACATCAATAACAATTTTAGAACTAATAATAGCAAAGGTCTGGATTCTGTAGTGTGCTCTCTGAAGACCAGCTAGTTAGTTTTGGCTGAAACTAGCAAGAGTTTGTGCACAGGAGAAAAGATGACTGTGGGTCCCAGCAAGTCAGGAAGAGGACCGGTTCGTTCCTGATGAAGCGCTAGTTCTGAATAGTGGTTCAGCTGTTCACAGTTCCGACCTGCTCACGAGGCTTGCTGCTGATGCTAACCTCGGGTGGGTCCTCTGGTTACTCTCTGGCAACCTCCGCTCTAGACTCTTAGAACAAAGGAAAGTTCTGGCACTCGGACACACTGGCCGTTCCGTGGTTGTCCGGACTGAGTCTCAGGATGGTCAGGAGGCACGCTGCGAGAATGTCCTGCCCTTGGGAGCCTTTTTGCTCCTGGGCCGTCGTGCCCTGGAATTCTCCTTTGAGATTATCCTACTGGAATAGTTCACTACAGGCTCTTTGTTGCCTGTTTTTACCTGGAGGAACTTCAGCTCATTCATTGGCTGAAAGTTTCATGGGCATCAGAATTCCACGTGCGTTACTCGGCCCTACCAGTCCCTGATTGGTTGATCAAGGTGAGATATGAGTCACTTACTCCTGACACTTAGGAATGCAGTCCAGATGTCCATCTGGCACTCCCTAGACAGATAGGCGCCAATGGATGACCATTGATCATGATAGCCAGGCTTAGCTAAGTGCATCCCCCTTTGGGAGCTGTCCCTTATCAAAAGAAAACATCTTTAAATCAGCCTGCATGAATAGTTTCTCTGTGGCTGCACCACAGAGATGAACAGAGAGAGATGGGGCCTCATTTGGGAAAGCACAGCAACACTTAATTCTGTCTTATTAACAAGCATTGCCGCTACAATTGTATAAATAAAACAAAAATACTCACAAATCCAGCAGTGGATCCAGTCCTTCATGAAAGGCATCTTCTGTAAAAGAAGACGTGCTGTCCAGATGTAAGAGCACATCTGATTCTTCTCCCGAACCTCTCTGATATCATTCTTCGATTACCTGAGCAGCCGTCAGCTTTTTAGCCTTCTTGGGTGCTTTGCTTGCCATTTTTAGTGTTTCTTAGCAAAAACCAAAAAAGAAAAATGTTTTCCAGTAAGCCGTACAGGTGCGTAACTTATCATTGGGCAGCTTTAGTCATTATTCTACTTATTATACCTTTATATAATAACCTTACCCAACTGATGAACCTGGTTGAAAGCCCCATTTTTTGTAGTACTCTAAACATACACTCATAAGAGATACGATCGTAAGCTTTCTCAAAAAAAGTTTAAGACAGCTAAATAATGCTAAAATATCCCAAAAGGCCCTGTAAAACTCAATGGATAGACCATCCAACCCTGGAGTCCTGCCCGTTTTGAAAGTCCTCAAATTTTCCATTAACTCTTCTACAGAAAGGTCTTTTGACAAAACAGTATCGTCTTTTACACTCTTTGGAACCACTTTCACAGATTTTTCTAACAAATCCTTAGACGCTTGTTTCCTTCTAAACAACTCCCCATAGAAATCCTCAGCTACAGTCAACATGTCTTTACGTAGAAGTTTTCAAAACCCCCTCTCGTCCCTTTAATGCTGACATTAGTCCTCTCCCTGCAACCCTTTTCTTGAAAAAGAATCTTGTACATTTTTCACCTTCTTCAAGCTCTTTCACTTTGCTTTGAAACATGATTTTTTTAATCTTTTCTCTAGAGAGATTTAAAAGCTCATTCTTTAGTTCTTCGATTTCCTCACTGAAGTCCCACCCCTCTTCCAATAACTTAACATACCTCTGTAATCTCTTTTGTAATCCCTTTTCAACCCTTCGTCTCCTAGCCTGTATTCTGCTCCCCATCTCTATGAAGAATGCTTTTGAACGCTCCTTCACCTGCTCCCACCACTGTGCTCTTGTGCCAAACAGGTCGTGCAAAGACTGCCATTCCTTATATCTTTCCCTGAACCTGCTCCTCACTTCCTCATCCTCCAGAAGTGAAATATTCAGCTCCCACACACCCTTCCCCACAGTAACAACCGTTGGAATAGCAAGTGTACATGACAGTAAACAATGGTCAGAGAAAAAAACAGGGGTTAAGCCTGCAGTTGTGCAAGTAAAATCACGTATCAAAAAATCTATGCGTGAGTCTTGGGTCCCATTAGACTTGTGCCATGTGAAACCTGCCCTCCCCTGACTATGAAGTTTGAGGGCATCTTTCAGTTTAAAATCTTTACATACCGTTTGCAATAATATTGATGATTTATCAAATTGGACCCGTCTCTCACCCCTCATTCTGCCTTCTCTTTCTAAAAGGCAATTAAAATCCCCAACTAAAACCAGTGGTTCCAATCCCAATAAATATTCTCTCAATTCCTGAATAAGAACATAACTGTCATGTGGGCAACCCGGACAATACACATTTAAAAGTTTAAGTTTGATATTCATGAAACCCAGATACACCACCAGTGCTCTCCCTGGTTTCACTACAAGGTACTGACGTACCTTTACCATCTTATTTTTAATTAAAACAGCTATACCATCAGATTTATTCTCATTGGACCCACTCCAAATTGATGGTCCCAATGCCCACAGTTCTTCCAGATCCTTATAGCTGTTTTTAAAAGGTAATCCACACTCCTGTAACATAATATCAGCATTTACCTTACTCACAAATGATAATATAGTCCTTGCCCTTAACTTGGATCGAATGCTTCTCACATTTATGGACACAATGTTCAGAGCCATACTTAAAGTAGGACCAGGGGAGACTAAAAACTCTGGCTAGAATCATTCAGTCTGTGACACCTACTATACAGGCCTTTTTCTTTTTCCATCTGCTCTCCTTGCCTCCTCCTCCTCCACCACCACCCCCACCATCAATAGGATGGTTCTCCACCTGCCCTCCTTGAGTCTCTAGTTCTAAAGCTGGATCAGTAGGATTGGAGAGAACTAATCCCATGGGAGAACCTGCCATCTGAGGACTCTGAAAATGATCTTCCCTCACTTTTCCACTCGGAGTTAGATCACTTTCTAAATCAGATGTCTCAGCAGACCTTTTAGACTGCACCCTCTGTCCTGTACATTCCATTTGAGCGCTTTCAGTCTCCACAGGTGGCAGACGATCAGGAGAGATGCTACCACTCAATTCAGAGTCCACCTCACTTTCCACATCATTATCATTCTCTTCTACCTCCCCCTCATCCCCTTCACTCCATTCTGAACCCTCACTCTCTTTCCCACTACTTTCTTCAACATCAACCACATCCAGTTCCTGATCCAGAACCACTGCTCCAGCCCTAAATGCCTCTTCAGACTCTTCCTGTTTTTGCATCGGTCTTCCCAGTTTTGTTCTATTCGCAAAGGAATTTGGACAGTCTTTAAACACATAACCTTCACACTCACAGAGATTGCATTTCCTCACGCTTGTACATTCAGTATATGCATGTCCAATTTCCTTACACTTCCCTCACACCACCTTTGTACAGGCATCCACAAAGTGACCCAGCTCCCCACACCTCCTGCACAGTTTTGGCTGCCCTTGGTAGAACACAAGGCCTCTATTTTCACCTAATCCAATCAAGGAAGGAATGTGTTTAAATCCACCATAACCATTTTTGTCTTCATGCAACGAAATAGGTACTCTCCATGCACAGTTCCAGATGCCATCATCATCCAAGACTTTCTGAGGCTCACCTTTCACTAAACAATACTTAGACAACCATGTCACAATATCTTCCTTCATCACCATCTCATTAAACATGCGAACAATCACAGTCCTATTAGAAAGATCCATCAGCTTCTGCCATTCAAACATTCAAATCAGGCCCACATCTTTTTTCCTCTTCCATTTTTCTCCAAAATTCTTCCAATAACTTTGCCGATTTGAAACTAATGTCAAAACCAATTCCCTTCGGCAAAGTAATTAAGCAATTGACATGTAATGCCTTAACCTTTAACTCTTTCTGTAACACCTTCCTTGAAAAGTCCAACCGTGAAATATCACCCGAGTGAGCCGAGCCCTCACCACTTTTGTACACCAAACGCGCGCAAAAGTAACGGCGCATGCCGACCCTACAGGCCGCCATGGCCGTTAAAAATGTATCAAAAGCAAACCAAACCAAACCTAAACCTCTTCTGTACACCAAACCCTAATCCCTTAATCTTATACTCGTACAAAAACTCTACTCTCAACTTCTAACTTTTAAAAGTTTTTATTGATACACAAGCAATAACAAGTTACACTATTAAGTTCTTACATAAAATTAAATAAAATACAAAAGCGAAGAATAAGAACACTAGACAGATTTTGTGCAAGGCAAGAGGCATCACAAAAAAAAAGTTTCCAACATGACCTGCTGAAACATGACCTGTGATCCATCACCACTTGATTGCAACATGCTTGGGCCATAATGTCAACTTCCAGACCCTCTCAGTCTCTTTCTCCCCAAATCTTCTCCGGTGGATCAAAATGTAGTCTCTCAAATAAGACACAGCCTTCTGTATCACTGACAGAGGCAGGGTTTTTTCCATTCTATATACCAATGTAGTTCTAGTCTTCCATAAAGCTTCCCTTAGGCAACAGATGACCTGCCAGGCTTTGCTTTCTTCCGATTTTGATAGCTTCTCAAGTCCATGTCCATAGAGCACTACCTGGGGGTCACTTATACCGCAAGCCAGAAAACACCTTATCCAGCTGTTAGCCAATGTCCACACCTCTTTTGCGATGCCACAGTCCCACAGGACGTGCCGGATGGATTCTTCTTGTCCGCATCCTTCCACTGGACACCTTGATGTCTTCCCCATGCCTCTCGAATGCATCACAGCCCTTGTTGGTAAAACTTCATGTGCAATCAACCAGCACATATCTCTGTGTCTATTCAACAAAACTGTGTGGCCAACCCTTTTCCAAACATGGCTGGGATCCCCAGCCACGAGGCCACGAATGTGACATACTGCACCTCTACCCTGCACAACAAGTTCCAACCTTCTTGCGCTTGTCAACACATCCAGTGCCTCATTCTCCAAATTCTGTTCCCTTAAAAATTTCTTTATGATAAAATAAGAATACGGGAGGTTAAAAGCAACGGGTGCTGTTAAAGGGATCTCTAAAACTTTCAATGTCCTTAAATAAAAACCACACAAAAAGCGAGACATAAAGGATACTTTCCCCCTGTTCCCTACCGCTAAAGACAAATGTAATGATACATATTTGTACATTAGGAAAGTGAACAGTTCAGGCATGCCTTTTCCACCCATTTCCACCTTTTTTTCTACAACCACCCTCTTTACTCTCTCCCATTTTGACCTCCAGAAAAAATAAAAAATAGCCCTCTTTAAAACCAGTAAAACAGACCTTGATGGCATAAAAACAGCACTGACAAACAACAGTAGTGGTAAAATTACAGTCTTGACAACTAAAACCTTGCCTTCCATTGTTAATTCCCGTAAACTCCACAGACCGATCTTGCTTTTGACTTTCCCTACCACCCTCTCCCAATTCCTACTCCCCATCCCATTTCTGTCAAAGTTTATTCCCAAAATCTTTATTTCATCTCTACGAATTGTGATTCCCACATTTTCCTCTTCACTCCAGTTTCCATATTGCATCAGCACACATTTGTTTTTATTCAGCTTGGCCCCTGATGCTCCGCAAAACTGGGTTGTCACCTCCAAGCTATTTCTGACTCCCTTATAATCTGTACAAAAAACATTTACATCGTCCATGTATAGTACAGTTCTCACCTCTTGGGCCCCACTCCCAGGGATTTTAATGCCTTCAATCCCATTCTCCATTCTCAAGGCTTGTGCCAGTGGTTCTATACAGCAAACAAAAAGGAGTGGGGATAACGGACAGCCTTGGCGAACACCGCAACTCACATTAACCACATTTGACATGCTGCCATTAATCATTATTCTACTTCCTATACCCTTATATAATAACCTTACCCAAGTGAGGAACCTGGTTGAAAGCCCCATCTTTTGTAGTACTCTAAACATATACTCATAAGAGATACGATCATAAGCTTTCTCAAAATCCAAGTTTAAAACCGCCAATCCAATATTCCTCTCTCTCGCATAACCTATGGTATCTCTAATCAGTATCAGGCTGTCCGTGATCCTCCTCCCTGCCACTCCACAAGCTTGATCTGGATGAATGACTTCACTCAGGACAGATTTTAATCGAAGCGTTAAACACTTGGAAAGCAGTTTAAGATCACAATTCAATAAAGTTATCGGTCGCCAATTTGCCAGGTCTGTGCGATCATTCTTTTTGAATAGTAAGATCACAATTCCCGTCTTAAAGCTGTCCGGCAGTTCTTCTAAAAACTCAAAAACTCAAATTCTTTAAAAATGGTTAAAAGATCCAATGCTAAAATATCCCAAAAGGCCCTGTAAAACTCAATGGGTAGACCATCCAACCCTGGAGTCTTACCCGTTTTGAAGGTCTTCAAACTTTCCATTAACTCTTCTACAGAAAGGCCTTTTGATAACACAGTATCATCTTTTACACTTTTTGGAATGACTTGCACAAATTTTTCTAACAAATCCTTAGACACTTGTTTCTTTCCAAACAACTCCCCATAGAAATCCTCAGCTACAGTCAACATGTCTTCCATACTAGTTTGCAAAACCCCCTCTCGTCCCTTCAATGCAGACATTAGTCCCCTCCCTACAACCCTTTTCTTGAAAAAGAATCTTGTACATTTTTCACCTTCTTCAAGCTCTTTCACTTTGCTTTGAAACATGATTTTTTTAATCTTTTCTCTAGAGAGATTTAAAAGCTCATTCTTTAATTCTTTGATTTCCTCACTGAAGTCCCACCCCTCTTCTAATAACTTAACATACCTCTGCAATCTCTTTTGTAATCCATTTTCAACCCTTCGTATCCTAGCCTGTTTTCTCCTCCCCATCTCTATGAAAAATGCTTTTGTACGCTCCTTTACCTCCTCCCACCACTGTGCTCTTGTGCCAAACAGGTCGTACAAAGTCTGCCATTCCTTATATCTTTCCCTGAACCTGCTCCTCACTTCCTCATCCTCCAGAAGTGAAATATTCAGCTTCCACACACCCTTCCCCACAGTAACAACTGTTGGAATAGCAAGTGTACATGACAGTAAACAATGGTCAGAGAAAAAAACAGGGGTTAAGCCTGCAGTTGTGCAAGTAAAATCACGTATCAAAATAAAATCTATACGTGAGGCTTGGGTCCCATTAGACTTGTGCCATGTGAAACCTGCCCTCCCCTGACTATGAAGTTTGAGGGCATCTTTCAGTTTAAAATCTTTACATACAGTTTGCAATAATATTGATGATTTATCAAATTGGACCCGTCTCTCACCCCTCATTCTGCCTTCTCTTTCTAAAAGGCAATTAAAATCCCCAGCTAAAACCAGTGGTTCCCATCCCAATAAATATTCTCTCAATTCCTGAATTAGGACATATCTGTCGTGTGGGCAACTCGGACAATACACATTTAAAAGTTTAAATTTGACATTCATGAAACCCAGATACACCACCAGTGCTCTCCCTGGTTTCACTACAAGGTACTGATGTACCTCTACCATCTTATTTTTAATTAAAACAGCTATACCATCAGATTTATTCTCATTGGACCCACTCCAAATTGATGGGCCCAATGTCCACAGTTCTTCCATATCCTTATAGCTGTTTTTAAAAGGTAATCCACACTCCTGTAACAACATAATATCAGCATTTACCTTACTCACAAATGATAATATAGTCCTTGCCCTTAACTTGGATCGAATGCTTCTCACATTTATGGACACAATGTTCAGAGCCATACTTGATGTTAGACCAGGGAAGACTAAAAACTCTGGCTAGAATCATTCAGTCTGTGACACCTACTATACAGGCCTTTTTCTTTTTCCATTTGCTCTCCTTGCCTCCTCCTCCACCACCCCCACCATCAATAGGATGGTTCTCCACCTGCCCTCCTTGAGTCTCTAGTTCTAAAGCTGGATCAGTAGGATTGGAGAGAACTAATCCCATGGGAGAACCTGCCATCTGAGGACTCTGAAAATGATCTTCCCTCACTTTTCCCACTCGGAGTTAGATCACTTTCTATATCAGATGTCTCAGCAGACCTTTTAGCCTGCACCCTTTGTTCTATACATTCCATTTGAGCGCTTTCAGTCTCCACAGGTGGCAGACGATCAGGAGAGATGCTACCACTCAATTCAGAGTCCACCTCACTTTCCACATTATCATCATTCTCTTCTACCTCAGCCTCATCTCCTTCACTCCATTCTGAACCCTCACTCTTTTCCACTACTTTCTTCAACGTCAACCACATCCAGTTCCTGATCCAGAACCACTGCTCCAGCCCTAAATGCCTCTTCAAACTCTTCCTGCTTTTGCATCGGTCTTCCCAGTTTTGTTCTATTTGCAAAAGAATTTGGACAGTCTTTAAACACATGACCTTCACACTCACATAGATTGCATTTCCTCACGCTTGTACATTCAGTATATGCATGTCCAATTTCCTTGCACTTACCACACACCACCTTTGTACAGGCATCCACAAAGTGACCCAGCTCCCCACATCTCCTGCACAGTTTTGGCTGCCCTTGGTAGAACACAAGGCCTCTATTTTCACCTAATCCAATCAAGGAAGGAATGTGTTTAAATCCACCATAACCATTTTTGTCTTCATGCAACGAAATAGGTACTCTCCATGCACAGTTCCAGATGCCATCATCATCCAAGACTTTCTGAGGCTCACCTTTCACTAAACAATACTTAGACAACCATGTCACAATATCTTCCTTCATCACCATCTCATTAAACATGCGAACAATCACAGTCCTATTAGAAAGATCCATCAGCTTCTGCCATTCAAACATTCAAATCAGGCCCACATCTTTTTTCCTCTTCCATTTTTCTCCAAAATTCTTCCAATAACTTTGCCGATTTGAAACTAATGTCAAAACCAATTCCCTTCGGCAAAGTAATTAAGCAATTGACATGTAATGCCTTAACCTTTAACTCTTTCTGTAACACCTTCCTTGAAAAGTCCAACCGTGAAATATCACCCGAGTGAGCCGAGCCCTCACCACTTTTGTACACCAAACGCGCGCAAAAGTAACGGCGCATGCCGACCCTACAGGCCGCCATGGCCGTTAAAAATGTATCAAAAGCAAACCAAACCAAACCTAAACCTCTTCTGTACACCAAACCCTAATCCCTTAATCTTATACTCGTACAAAAACTCTACTCTCAACTTCTAACTTTTAAAAGTTTTTATTGATACACAAGCAATAACAAGTTACACTATTAAGTTCTTACATAAAATTAAATAAAATACAAAAGCGAAGAATAAGAACACTAGACAGATTTTGTGCAAGGCAAGAGGCATCACAAAAAAAAAGTTTCCAACATGACCTGCTGAAACATGACCTGTGATCCATCACCACTTGATTGCAACATGCTTGGGCCATAATGTCAACTTCCAGACCCTCTCAGTCTCTTTCTCCCCAAATCTTCTCCGGTGGATCAAAATGTAGTCTCTCAAATAAGACACAGCCTTCTGTATCACTGACAGAGGCAGGGTTTTTTCCATTCTATATACCAATGTAGTTCTAGTCTTCCATAAAGCTTCCCTTAGGCAACAGATGACCTGCCAGGCTTTGCTTTCTTCCGATTTTGATAGCTTCTCAAGTCCATGTCCATAGAGCACTACCTGGGGGTCACTTATACCGCAAGCCAGAAAACACCTTATCCAGCTGTTAGCCAATGTCCACACCTCTTTTGCGATGCCACAGTCCCACAGGACGTGCCGGATGGATTCTTCTTGTCCGCATCCTTCCACTGGACACCTTGATGTCTTCCCCATGCCTCTCGAATGCATCACAGCCCTTGTTGGTAAAACTTCATGTGCAATCAACCAGCACATATCTCTGTGTCTATTCAACAAAACTGTGTGGCCAACCCTTTTCCAAACATGGCTGGGATCCCCAGCCACGAGGCCACGAATGTGACATACTGCACCTCTACCCTGCACAATATCTTCCTTCATCACCATCTCATTAAACATGCGAACAATCACAGTTCTATTAGAAAGATCCATCAGCTTCTGCCATTCAAACATTCTAATCAGGCCCACATCTTTTTTCTCCTCTATTTTTCTCCCAAATTCTTCCAATAACTTTGCCGATTTGAAACTAATGTCAAAACCAATTCCCTTCGGCAAAGTAATTAAGCAATTGACATCTAATGCCTTAACCTTTAACTCTTTCTGTAACACCTTCCTTGAAAAGTCCAACCGTGAAATATCACCCGAGTGAGCCGAGCCCTCACCACTCTTGTACACCAAACGCGCGCAAAAGTAACGGCGCATGCCGACCCTACAGGCCGCCATGGCCGTTACAAATGTGTCAAAACTAAACAAAAACCAAACCTAAGCCTCTTCTGTACACCAAACCCTATCCCCTTAATCTTATAATCGTACACAAACTCTACTCTCTACTTCTGGGCTTTAACCCTGTAAATCTCCAACACTGGCTGGAGACTAGTTGGGTCCGTGCTCAGCGGTTATATAGGACAGGACTCAGCGCGCAGCAGGTGCGGCTCATTGCTCTAAGCTCCCCGTGTGGAATGCGCGCATCCTCCTTCCAGACTCGTAATACCGCTGCATACATCCCTCTTAAATCCCAGAAACAGAAACTCCGGGGTGTTTCTGTAAGTCAGTACTGGGTTTCTCTGTTCGAGGTTACAAGCAAAAACAAAAAAAAGTGCTGAAAGCAGGAAGTTATTTCTGCTCGTAGGCATAAATGTGTAAAAATAAATTTTCTGATTCCTAAAACCCTAATAAAATCCATCTAAGTCTCCCTTTCGTTCCCAATGCACATAACTGAATATAAACCAGTCAAGTTCAGGTACTTTCTGATGTATCTGAATAGTTCTGGCGCAGCTGTTAAAGATACTTACGAACTTTTTTTTTTCATACGAGCTCTTGCCGTTTTTAAAGTGAATATTTTTTTGAATTCGCTAAATCACACGAAACACCAGCATCACTCATCGTAAGCATTTGATCAATTACATTCCTGAATTTTAAACCCATTAAAGTATTATTTAGTATTTATTTTTAACTTGTTTTATATATATTTTAAAAAATTGTACACACCTGTTTTAAGTATTCTTGCCATTTTTAGCATATTGTAAGAGGATTTTTTGCAAACATTTTATTTTTTAAATCACATGAAACACAATCAACCCATTGTAACTTCCCATTGCTAATTCCTGAGCTTTATAACTGTGTATTATTTCTTTATACCTTGTTTTATTTTTTTTTATTTTTGCATTTTACAGAGCTTTTTAATATATTGTGAGCATTTTAGTGTCATTTTTAAACAGGACTATGAATGCTCCTGACTTTTAAACCTGTATTTATTCTGACATTATTCTCTCCACCTGCAGATGAGGGAGGTATTTGATTTTAAATTTGTTGATTTGGGGGGACAATGTACATTCATTTCCTTGTATGTATCACCAGTGGGAAACTTGGCATTTTTGGATGTATTGCAATCTTTACTGCAAGGCCTTCAGACTGATATAGAAATGACGGGAGATTTAAATGACACATTTGATAAATCAGACAGGAACAGCATAACATTTAAAAAGGCAGAACCCTCAAAAGTACTGAAACATTTCAGGCACATTCATAATAAATAAAATGTATTTAATTTAAACCATAAAATTTGCTTTAAAAAGAAAAACACAATATGTACGATATCATATTTCAATATCAAAGTTCAGATGAAGAATTTGAGGATAAGAAAATCAATGGAGAGTACATTGATTTTGGGACAATGTTTGCATCTGTATAATCCTTCCTCCTGGAAAAAAGGAAAAAAAATGTTTTGAGTCTCAGTCTTCAGGATCCAAAAAAAAAAAACGTGAAAATGTGTTTCCAATGTATTTTGGATAAAGATATAACTCTCATAGTAGATACATTTTATCAGTTGAATGCAGTCGATACTTTCGACTTTTTATATGATGACAGGACCTACATTTAGGGCTCAGCACTGATAACACTGCTGCTATTGATGGAGTAGAAATAAGTGATGTACTAGCAGTTTTTTTTTTCTGAGGCAAGAAGTCCTAGAACACCTCCTATAAAAATGTTAAGATTCAGAGCAAGAACTATTTCTCCAC
The DNA here is from genome assembly GCF_055471065.1 of Atractosteus spatula. Classification (NCBI taxonomy): domain Eukaryota; kingdom Metazoa; phylum Chordata; class Actinopteri; order Semionotiformes; family Lepisosteidae; genus Atractosteus; species Atractosteus spatula. The sequence continues at coordinate 287,136 of NW_028296619.1, read as the reverse complement.
CTCACCTAATGCTATTGTATTAACGAGGCTGAAGTTGGCTTCTTATTCGCCAGCTGCTGCTTCGCGTTTTTCGTTCCATCTTAAATGCTGCTGCTGTGATGTTATGTCGTCATTCGCCTGTAGATGGCTCTCTACAGTCATTTTTAAAAATACTTATCCGGATGTATTACTGTACATATCCTCAGTAAAGGGGAATATGTAAGTAGAGACTGTCCAAATTGCATTTTTGTATGAAACACATTTCAGAAACACAACTCACAATAAAACAAACTGGCATGTTATTTCTGCTTATTGCTGTGAAACTACCTCCTGGTTATAAAAATGTCTAAAAATTCTGACACAGATGTGTGAGAGACAATGGAAAAGACTATCAAAAACCTGAACTTCAGGACATTTTACTGTACCATTTTTTAAATACGACCCTCTGAACATGGCATGAGAGAATACATTGTCAAATGGTAAATGCAATGTTTGATATATTGCTAGGGCCCTCCCTCCTGATTTTAAAATCGTCTCATATTTCTGACATCAAGGTGTGAGATACAATATAACAGACTGTCAAAATCCTGAACTTCAGGACATTTTACTGTACCATTTTAAAAATATGACCCTCTGAGCATGGCATGTGAGAAAATGGCATGTGAGAATGCATTGGGAAAAGGTGAATGCAATTTCTGCTGAATTGCTATGGCCCTCCCTCTTGATTACAAAATAGTCTCACAATTCTGACACTGAGGTGTGAGACACAATGTAACAGGCACTCATAATCGTGAAGTACAAGAAATTTTACTGTTACGTTTTTTTTTTAATAATGACCCTCTGAACATGGCATGTAAGGACTTGTAGTCAACAAAATAGCACACATTCTGCCAATTTGCTTTGTCCCTCCTTCCTCGTTACCAAAACATCTTAGTATACCGACACTAAGATAAATGTCTCTAAATCCAGAAGTTAAGTTTTCAAAGTATATCGGAGTCAACTGATACTGATCAGGTTCTGCTGCTGTTGAGCCCGCAGCCTTCACCATAAGGTCCAATTCCCCAAGCCTGCTGACCATATATGTCCATCCCTTCTCGTCAAAACTCGTATTTTCACAGGGTACCCTACAGAAATCGCAGTATAGAATGAAAAAAAACTCCAATAGATCTCGGCTGCTGTTGGTGATTTTCCTTTAAAAACAAATGAATGTTTGGAAATGTATCACTTTCACAGAGACCAAGAAGTGTTAAGCTGTACATGAGTCTTTGTGGCTCAGTTGTTAACCAAAAGGGTGGTGGTTTGAGCCCTCCCAGGGACGCTATGAGCCTTTTAATGAACACACCCTCCTCACTTCATTTCTCCACGGCAGGTCTTGTACTGCAACCAAATACAGAGCCCGCAGGGGGCAGCAGGCTCGCAAATATAGCTCACTGTGTATATAATGAAGAAGCGGAGGTCAGTTTCTCATCTGCATGTTGCAGAGCCTTACGCAACTCGTACCATTAGCTGAGGTTTGATCCCTGCACGGGCTATTAGTTGAAAGACCATTATAAATGACGTGTAAGAGATTTATCCAGCTGGCTTTTATGTTTCACACTAAATTGCTATCTTGAAACCAAAATAGTTAGAAATATGGAACACAACCGTTGTTCCCCAAGAAGGAAAGCTGTTGTGTACTGACATCACTCCTTTTTATTTAACCCAGATTGTGAAGACAACTCTGCCCTATCAAAGGAAAATGTTACACAAAAGCTGGAAAGCACACTCTGAACCCATCTGTATTTTTGATTCCCATGATCCATTCAAAGCTGCTTAGTGTTTCGCAAGCAAATCATTTCAGGGAAGAAACTCAGTTTAGTGAACTACTTTTGTATTTTCACTTATTGAATTTGATCTTTGTACTCTCTTTGCATTCTCAGCAATAATATTTCAAAACTACAGTTTGGATATATTGGAAAACTTCACAAGCATTATTAGGTTAGGACTGTAAAATTGTATTTTAATATCTTGGTATATTTACCTTCATTTTAATATAGATATAACCATAAATGTTGTTAAGCATATTGTACTTTTGTCGTACTTTTTAAAACATTTTAGCTGAGGACGCATGGCGACTATCAAACCTTGTGATACATGCAAGACATCTGTAAACGAAGATGTAATTACAATAAAATTGGCAATTAACAGAAAACCACAATTTGTACAATATTATTCCTCGATACCGATGATCAGTTGAAGGATTTGAAGAAACTATCAAAGAAACAGCAGCAATAGCAGATGATTTTGGTTTTGAACCCATCTTTACACCTCAATAATCCATTTGTCCTCAAAAAAAGAAAAGAGAGGCATGTTTTGAGTCTCATAATTATCCTCTTCTTGATCCAAAAGAAACGCAAACATTTGAGTGCTTCTGTAGTATTTTAGATTTTCTTATGAAGATCTCACGAAGTATTGCCAGGATCTATATCTAGCCTTCGGTACCGATAAAACTGCTGATATTGATTGAGTAAAAATCTATGATGTATTGACAGCTTTATCTGAAGCGAGAAGTCCTCGGACGCCGCTTATGAAGTGTTGGGATTCATACCGAGAAATACTTTTTGTTTTCCCACCCAAAATGTTGCTATTGCATTACACATTATGTGAACATTACCAGTTTTGGTAGCTTCTGGGTGCGATTTTCCAAAACTGAAACTAACTACAAAATGATTTAAGATGAACCATGTCCAAAAATTGTAAATCATGACTAATATTAATATCAACTGAAATTACTAGAGTAAAAAAGATTTAACCGAAATATTCATAAGACTATGCAAGCCTAAAAAGTAGAACAATTAATTTCATATAACTTTTATTTTTTATTTTTTTAGAAATGGGCTCACACCTGAAGACACTAACGTTTCTCTCCGTTAGAGTATGTGAATAACAGTTTAACCCAAAATGTTTGTAATTGTGATTTTGTTAAAATGCAATAAATATCTATCAGCAGTAAGAAATTATTAAGAAAGTAAGAAATTGTTTTATTTCATAAACTGTAAGACATGAAGAGAGTTTACAGTTTGAATCCTTCCCTTTGTCTTTTAGCTTAAGCGTTCAGGATCCAAGGCCGTGTGCGGACGGTTGTGTTTCTTGAATCTCTTGTAATCATCAAAAGTCGCTGTTTAGTCCTTCAGTTTTTTCTCGAGTTGTACCATGGATATTTCATACGATCCATACTTTTCATGCTCTTTTGAATTTTCCTTCACTTATGGAAAAAGTTCAAGGTGTTCTTGTCACTGTGCTCCACATCTAGACGAGAACACATGTAACAGTACAGGACACGCAGTGAGGAATTCGCACAGCTTTTAGCTCAGTGTGGAGTGCAGAAGGAGGACTCGCTCGCTGAATGACCTCTCAAGAAATCCCGGGTGAGATTCAACAGGTGGCTTCTTCAACAGCCACGACAAGTCTGAAGACTTTCTCTGAATTTCCTGAATATGACGTTAAATTAGTTCAAATAATTTGGTAGTTAACACAACTAAATGCTTTGGAGGTATATTTAAAACAGCAGAGCAAGACACTTCAAGTATGCATTAAATTAATCGTGTAAACCTTGATCTATATGAAAAAGAGTTCTCTTGTTCATAATATCTTTTTATATTTGTTAATTGAATATATCAATTGAGTATACCTGTTATATTTTTGAATGGGATGGGACTTTACATAATCCTATTTTAACGTATCCTGCATTTTAACTTAGTGAACAGATAAATTGAAATGTTCTGATTCAGAGCCCCTGCAGTTCGTGCTAATTAGAACCACAACAATGCTCCTGAGTCCTGAGCACCACACTGAGCACACGATCAACTGGGCTCTGACTTGTTCAGCACGACTTCTTGTTGCGGTTGAGCTCAGAGCTGGAGATGATCTCCATATTCTACCTAGTTCTAAACGTAGTACACAGTACACAGTACACACTTTTTCAAAACAATTTAAAATATTACACAAAGGCTGTAAAGCAGACTCTGAATCGATCCAAATATTTGATTTCAGCGATCCGTTTAGGCAACAACAGGCAACGTGGCGCTTCTCCAGCAAAGCATTTCTCACTTTTGTGAACTACTGGTGCTTTTAACACACCAATTTATGTAGCTTATCAGGATGGCTGAGTGGTCTAAGGCGCTAGACTCAAGGATTCACGTCTTTCCATTGCTTGGGTGTTCTGCTCTCTGTCAAAGAGGCGTGGGTTCAAATCCCACTCCTGAGAGCTAATACCTTTTCCCTGTCTTGCATTTTTCCCGTCGTCTTGTGGTCGCTGACAACGACAGGAAGAGGAAAACGGAGAAACCGCTTAGCAGGCACATGATGGGCAGGGAAATGCTTCATGAACACTTCAATGTGATTAGCAGAAAGACAGGAGGGACCTGTTTACATCGAGAGTGGTCAGAGTATGGAACAATGATCGTGATCGTATAGTGGTCAGTACTTTGCGTTGTGGCCGCAACAACCCCGAATCCGGGTCACGGCAGAATAGGGGCATCTGCTTTTACTACATGCACGAATGAAGGCAAAAAAAGCCAATTGATGTGGACCAACGGCACTTTACAGAGGAGTACTGCCTGACTGGATCGTTGATGAACGACAGAGGCCACTCCGACCTCTTCTCGGTTTTCTTCAATGACTTACTAACGATCTTCTTCACATTCGCCCATGCAGGGGAAGCCAGTTACACCAAAGCAAACGCAGGAAAGTGCTTTTCAAGCAGAGACCAGGAAGGACCTCTTTACACCGAGGGTGGTCGGAGTATGGAACAATGCGCCCAGCCCTGTTGCTGGAGCCGATTCTTGATGAGATCTTGGGCTCACTAAGAGGCCCCCGCTGGATGCTAATCTTTCTGTTGTTCTCGCAGGTGCTGCACTGCTTTTGAGCTGACAGAGCTTGTCTTGGTCTGTTGGCACAGCCCAATTGCAAATGATCGGCTCCGCGTACAGAAGGAACGTGCGTTTGGTACAAGAGTGCATGAAGGCACCGGAAATACATTGGGAACAAATGACCGGTGGCTCAAGACCTCTGTGAAGTACAGCAGCATGCAAAAAGAGGCTGTTTCCTCCCAGTCTCGAACCGGGGATCTTTCGCGTATTAGGCAAACGTGATAACCGCTACACTACGGAAACCTGCGGGGGGCCCTGTTGGTGTCTCGCTTGCGTTTCAGGCTGAGAAAGGGAAGCCTCACTTTAGGCAGGGGGCGCTGGAGAGAGGAAAAAAGGGCGCGATGAAACAAAATGTCGAAACCCAGGAGTGAACCAGGGACCTTTAGATCTTCAGTCTAACACTCTCCTAACTGAGCTATTTCAGCTATGTGCACAGTCCACAGCCACCTGCTCCAGTCTTCCTATGTTGCGGCATGAGTGCACCAAGAGGAGCGGGAGAGTGTTGCGGGAACATCACTCAGAAGGAAAGCCACCCAGCTGCGCCCTCTGAGCTCTGTCCAGCGCATCTTCCTCGCGTGGACTCCTGCCTGCGACGGGCAGGAAGCAATTAGCAAGAACAGAACAACACCCCACGGGTGTCTCATGACCACACCTTAGCTTCGCCAATGCTATTCAGCTGATTCCAGTGTCTTTGTTGGGGTGCGCTGATTGACCATGCTCTCTCACCAGAGCTCAGCATGCCTGTCATGGACGGAGCACGATTCTCACTGGAGCCTGGAGACGACATAAGCAGCACAAGGGAAGCTGCAGAGTGCGAGACCACGGAGGTACTGCGCAGAGACTTCTAATACCTGAAGGCAAGGATCTACTGGTTCAGTAACTGACGACCACGGGAGACATTGGCATTGGAACAGAGGTACTGTACAGAGACTTTTAACACCTGAAGGCAAGGAACAAGGAAACTGGCACAGCTAGCCAATTCAAACTGAGGGGAATGTAATACAGCCCGTAGAGGATTCCTATTGTTACCTGAACGGAGACTGGGGAAATAGGACTCGGTGATACCCCTCTCCTCCATGTGGGCCATCAGAGACTACAGGGACTAAGTAGAAATGTTTGTGTGGCCCTCTTCAGTATTTTACAGGGAAGACTGCTGCCCCTCTGTATTCAATATGACCCTGGGAAGGACCTTTTGCTGCTGTGAATGCTGTTTTTCGATGTGTTTTTGGGTGACAGTGAATGTGAATGTAGTTAGAAAATAAAAGGGCACTGATACAATACAAATGCTTGTCGCTGGTCTGTGTGTGCATTTGGTGATTCTGGGAGATAAACAGAACCTGTGGTAATGTAGAGGGGCCCTAGCACCCCGTTTGTATTGCTAGGTGGCGTAGTCGGACACGAGGCAGGAACATTCCTCGCCCATAGGGTTCACCTTACTGTGACATAAACATTAAAATAAGCCCCTGTAGGACCAGCAGTAGTGAGATACAACATCAAAAGAATACATCAATTAAATAAACTAAGGGGATCTCTTTAATTCAAGACTCCAGCCCAGCCTGCACTCAGGGAGCAGTCCTAGGGGTGTCAACTTCACACCTGCCTTCCCTGGGGAATGATGAAGGACCGGTTCCTCTCGGACAGGAGCTGGGCGCCTGTGTGTGCGGTTCTGCAGGCTGGACGGCTGTCAGGAGACGTGGAGAGACACCACAGCCCCCTGCCGGTTTCGTTTCCCCTGGACTCTGCCTTCTTCTGAAGCGCGAGCCTGCTCAGTGCCGCTGTGCCCAGTCCGCCGAGCTCCGAGCAGCAGGACTGGGAGTCTGGACAAGAGAACCATGCCCGCTCTCTTCACGGAGGTCAAGACCACCGAGATCTCAGGGAGAGCGTGTCTGGCCCCTGTGGGCAGGGGTTCGAACAGTGAGCGGGCTCCGAGGCCCAGGTATCCCAGGGGAACTAATCTTCTCAACTCGGGACCGAGGAACAGCGGCTGTCCGGATCTGAAGGGACAGATTCTGAACTGCTGACTAGAACTGCCAGAGAACTGTTCTTTTTCTTCCCAATCACATTTTTCCTGAGAGTAACACGTTGATGAGTAAAGAGACTCAGTCACAAGGCATGTGTCTCTGTCGAGCAGGACTCTCAGCCTGAGGGTTAGGAGTTCAAGTCCTGGCTCTGTCCTCTTGTTAACTTTCAATTTAGTTCTAAGTGACAGTAACTTAGTTTTCAATTTAATTCCTCCTGAAATGTCAACACACTGATCAGTAAAGAGACTGGTCCTGTGAGTGTGAGGCTAAAACTGTGGGCTCAGTGTCAGAGCCTGTGGGGATCACATCCTGCTTCTGAGTGCAAGCTGGTTTTCAGTTTAATCCTTAGTGACAGTCGCACATTGATGAGTAAAGAGATTGGGGCTGGACTTTGTGGCTCTGTTGAGTAGGGGCTAAGACTCTGAGCTGTAAGGGTCTCGGCAGGGCTGTGCGGTTCAGTAGGGATAATAAAAGGAATAATAATAATTGCTTACACTTATATAGCACTTTTCTGGACACTCCACTCAAAGCACTTTACATGTAATGGGGAATCCCACTACCACCCCCAATGTGCAGCCCCACCTGGATGATAGATGACACCAGCTCTCAGTGGGGAGGAAAGCAGAGGGATGAAGCCAGTTCAGAGATGGGGATTATTAGGAGGCCATGATTGATAAGGGCCAATGGGAAATTTGGCTAGGACACCCCTACTCTTTTCAAGAAACACCCTGGGATTTTTAATGACCACAGAGAGTCAGGACATTGTTTTTTTGTCTCATCCAAAGGATGGCGCCTGCTTACAGTATAGTGTCCCCCATCATTATACTGGGGCATTAGGACCCACATGGACTGCAGGGTGAGCACCCCCTGCTGGCCCCACTAGCACCTCTTCCAGCAGCAACCTTAGTTTCTCCCAGGAGGTCTCCCATCCAGGTACTGACCAGGCTCATGCCTGCTGAGCTTCAGTGGGGGCTGCCAGCTAAGAGTTGCAGAGTGATATTGTTGCTGGCCGTAATAGGGAAAACTACTTGGGCACCTGATACTAGTATTTCATGCGATGAAAAGCCAACTCAGGAGATGTCTTCACAATTCCTTCTCAATACTAGTATGTATGAATACTCGTGATGTATTCACAATGTCGGCGGATTTCATCAGAGCAGCCGGTTCCATCTGACCTTCCCATGGGAGCTGAAATGTCCTCTGTGAAAGATTATGGCATGCCATTTTTTTTAGATGTGTAATCTACTGAATTATTAATGTGATGGCTGCTTATTTCCGTAAACAGAATGGACCCCGATCCCCATCTCCAAATCCAGTCAAACCCCCCATGAATCATTCCAGACGAAAGAGAACCAGCCTCTTTCCTCCTCCTGTGTTTTACACGCAGCTGGGGGGGGAAAGTCATGGTCATGCCCTGAGCATCGGGATGGTGGGGTGTCTAATTAGGCAGATAGATAGATAATACTTTATTAATCCCATAGGGAAATTGGCAGACAAAGGTCTGAATTAAAGCCGATCAGAAGAATTAACTTCATGGTTTCTACCACTACTGTGCAGGCAGGAAAACTCTGTGAGATTCAGAAATGTAGAAAAAGACTAAGGTGACACACCTGGGCCAATTTTCCTAGACGTCAATGAACTCACCAGCATGTCTCTGGACTGTGGGAGGAAACCCACATGGACACAGGGAGAACGTACAAATTCTACACAGATAGAGCACTCCAGGAGTCAAAACCGGGGCCGCAGCGCTGTAAGGCACTGTGCTGTGCTATATAACTGAAGTACAGCCAGTGGGAAGAAAGCTGACCTAGAGTCCTCAGCTTCCTGGCTTGAAGCAGTCACCTGACCAATGGTCTGCCTCCAAATCAGTCAGGTGACAGAGGATGGCACAGGTTATCCCCCCCCCCCAATGCCTTCTGGGAAATGCAGTTTCAGACACAAGCCGCCATCTTTGTCAGAGCCTCGCACCCTCTTGCGTCACATGATCGAGACAGCAGAGGACCCGCTGATGGGCAGAGGATTGAAAGAAGAGGTCCTTGAGGCCCATCTGCCTTCACCAAACAGAGGTTCGACGAAAGGTGCATCATTCCCCCCAAAAAAATAAGGGGTCTCACCGGCCTCTTTTACGGATAATCACTGCAAAAAAAAGCCACTATGCAAGAGGTGCTGACCGACTTTTTATTGAGTGTGAACAGCATCACCGGAGCCTCACGAACTGGGGGCGGAGGAAGGAGTCGACCCCTTCAGAGCGGTCGATATCCCAGCAGCCCCCCGACTCGAAGCGCCTCCCTACTTCAGCCCCTCAACCGCCTTCCCAGCAGCTTTTTCTGGCAGCTCCCGGATGGTGGGGGGGTTCAGCTTGTCCAGCTGCGCCACCACGCTGTCGTACTCCTGCTGCCACTGCTCCTTGCTCAGGGCCGAGGGGCTGACCTCCAGGAACCTGTAGGCCTCCTTGGACTGCAGGATGAACATCCCGCGGACGTGCATGCAGACGTTGCAGAAGCTCTTCCAGATCTGCGGGGGGGGGGGGGGGAGGGGGAGGAGGAGAAGCACAGACGTGAGGTCGACCTGAGCGGCACGGGAAACACGAGATCTCGCTGTACTAGGCATTAGGACCCATGTGGACCGCAGAGTGAGTGCCCCCTGCTGGCCCCAGTAACACCTCTTCCAGCAGCAACCAGTGGGGATGGCAGTTGCCATCTTGGGTGCGAGAGGGGGTTTGAGACCGTTCAGTGAAGGGCAGTTCAGAGCAACAAGATTTATCCCTGCCACACAGAGGCCTGGAGAATAACGTGGACCATTTGGAATCAAAATGCACCCATCAGCCCGCCAGGAATCATCTGCTCTCTCGGGGGGACGCACCTCTATCCCAGAAGGCATTGGGGCGGTCCGCGTGTCTCGCAAACCCTTGCAGCGATAATCCACCTGCAGGATTATCCCTGACCCGTGAAAGGATCTGACCGAATTCTAGCCCAGAAGGCAATGGGGGCCATCTGGATGTTTAGCACATGACTTCTCCCTGATCCACAGCTACAGCTCATGATCACCTGCGTCCCCTGTGAAACCTCCCACCTTGCTCTTCAATCTCGTAGCCTTTGGTCTCCATCGCCTTAGGCTACACTTTTGACTCTCGTTTTTCTTATTCCACCTGACAGAGTGATGACAGAACAGCCTCCCCACGACACCACCCGCGCCTATACAGGACAAGCACTGCACCCATCAGAAGCCACAGTAACCACCGCATCAGCAGCTCAGGGGCTGCCTGTAGGATTGTTGGTGCTGCAGCACAATGTCTGGACAAGTCAGAGTGTCTGGGGTGTGCAGGACAAAGATCTGGGCCAACAGGTACCAGATCAGAGAAGCTCAACCCGACAGAGAGAGACGCCAGGCAGGACAGCTCTGTCCACCCCCGCTCTGAGATTGATCTACCAGAATCACGCTGGGAAAAAAAACAACACTGACCGGCTCGGCCTTATCCAGGCTGGACAGGAAGTCCATCTCGCAGTCCTCCAGGAAGTCCAGCATGTCCTCTCCGGCGAAGGTCCTCTGCTTAAGGTTGTCCAGCGCCACGCCGGTCGTCTCCCAGAACTTCTTCATCTGCAGCAGGATCTCCTGGATCTTGGTCAGGCACTTCTGGACTTCCGCCAGCTGCTTGGGGTCGCCAATGGATCCTGGGAAGCAGAGGAGGAAAACAGGAATTGCTGGAGAGGCTGGATCAAGAGGCAAATGTCATTTTTAGATGGAAAAAAACGGCAGATTTCGAGAATGAAGCTGTTTAACTCTGGTGACACTTCAGGTCTGTTATAAGCAACCTCTTAACATGTTATCACACTGTTAATTACACATTATTACAAACATTAGTGCATTTCTCTAAGTCTCTGGTTAGCTATGGACAGGACTACTGCTGAAGCCTTTTAAGCTTACTGCAGAGAAATTTACATTTTAATTAGCCTTTGCAGCGTTATTGTTCATATTGATTTATGTTCATGTTGATTTGAGTGCAGATAGAACCCAAGAGGCTCTTCTTTACACAAAGGGTGGTGGGCATGGAGAACAGGCTGCCCAGCCGTGTTGTTGAAGCCGATAACCTGGCTCCTCTCCAGACACAGCTGGGTGAGCTCCTCCAGTCGGGACAGGAGGCTCTTCTGTACACAAAGGGTGGGGGGAGTGGGGAACACACTGCCCAGCCATGTGGCTGAAGCCGACACCCAGAATTGGGTCAAGACACAGCTGGACAGGAGGAGCTTCTTTACACAAAGGGTGGGGGGAGTGGGGAACACCCTGCCCAGCCATGTTGCTGAAGCCAACACCCAGAATTGGGTCAAGACACAGCTGGCTGAGATCTGCTTCTCAGTCAGTTACCGATCTGCCAGCCAAGCCTGGAGGTTACACACAGGACGTTTTCATGCATTGAGCTGCCGGACCGGGACAGCACTGTCCTGAGCTGCCGGTGGGAATCAGGGTCACCGAGCCTGTGATCTCACCCCAACAGACAAACCTCGTCCCAGCGGCCCCACAATCCGGCAACCCGCCCGCCTACCGATGTCGATCTGGACCTTGGCGTAGTCCAGCTGCAGCCGGATCAGCTCCTTCTCCTTCTGCCACAGCTCCGACACCTTGGCGTCCCTGCGGCTGCGCAGCTCCTCCAGCTGGACCTTGAGGGACTCCACGGCCGCCTTGTCCTTGGGGTCGTTGGCGGCCTTCTGGATGGTGTTGATCATGGCGCCCAGGATGGGCACCACGGCTGCCACAATGCCAAACTTGCGGTCGCGCTCCCCGATGCTGTTGATGAGGCCCTGCAGCTCCTTGTTCTTGTCCTGGATGTCCTTCTCCAGCTGGTTCCTCTCCCCCTGCAGCTGTTTGACCGAGACGTCCAGCTTGCTGCACTGTCCCTCCAGCGCCCGGGCCTCCGCTGTCTTCTCCTTCTCCTGACGCTCCTTGTCTGCCTTGGTCTTGACCACGTCGCTGCAGGTGTCGCCCACGCCTTTGCTCAGATTCTCGTACCTGGAGGAGGAGACGGGGTAGAGAGCTGTGACCCCTCTCTTGTGTGGAAGCCTGCAGCCCGCCCCCTACCCGAGACCGTACGGGACAGGAGAATCTGGGCCAGCGATCCGAGAGACGGGGGGGGGGGGAGATGTCCACCGGCTGAAAAACAAAGGCTGCTGCTGGGAGAGGTGTTAGTCAAGCCAGTAGGGGGCGCTCACCCTGCGGTCTGTGTGGGTCCTAATGCCCCAGTATAGTGACGGGGACACAGGACTGTAAAAAGGCTCCGTCCTTCGGATGAGACGTGAAACCGAGGTCCTGACTCTCGGTGGTCATTAAAAATCCCAGGGCGTTTCTCGAAAAGAGTAGGGGTGTTACCCCAGCGTCCTGGCCAAATTTCCCATTGGCCCTAACCAATCATGGCCTCCTAATAACCCCCCTCTCTGAATTGACTTCATTACTCTGCTCTCCTCCCCACTGAGTTTTGATGTGTGGGGAGAGGCCTGGAGCATCATCCAGGTGGGGCTGCACACTGGTGGTGGTAGTGGGATCCCCATGACCTGTAAAGAGCTGCACACTGGTGGTGATAGTGGGATCCCCATGACCTATAAAGCGCTTTGAGTGGAGTGTCCAGAAAAGCGCTATATAAGTGTAAGCAATTATTATTACTATTATTATTATTATTATTATTGCTGCTTGAAAGCAGCCTGGGACCCAGTGGAAGGAATCTCCCCCTGTTCGCCACCAGAGGGCAGCAGTGTGAATGATTCACCACTACAGCTGCTGAACTCCACTCGCCTCCGCGTTCTGCTCTTCTCACTGGCGTTACTGTACTTATCGTGATTCTACCGTCCAGTTGTTATTGTTATTGTGCTTGGCTGTACATGGTGGTGGGCTGTCGTGACTGTCGTTATTTACCTTTTTGTAATGTGCCGTGCACACTGTGGGGCGTCGTCTTTTTGTACTGTACGCCTCCCGAGAGAACGGGGCCAATGCGAACTCCTATGCACTGCATATGTGCATACTGCAGGGCAATCCTACTCCGCTGGGGCCCCTGAGCACGGCCCTGAACCCCAGATGCTCCAGGTGGCGCAGTATAAATGGCCGACCCTGCGCTCTGACCCCCAGCTTCTCTCTGCCCTGTCTGTGTGTCTCATGGAGAGCAAGCTGGGGTTTGCAAAAAGACCAATTCCTAATGCAAGAAATTGTAAAGGGCCAATAAAGTGATCTTATAAACTACTCTGCCTCTCATTGGCTCCCTGGTTTGTGGTCTTGAAGTTACTGGGTGACCGATGAAGAGTTTTGACTGGGTTGATGCATTCTCATGCGTTTGACGCCAACAGCAGAAGAGGATCTTGCAGTACTTTCTACTAGTTGGTAAAATAAGGTATTCAGTGGTGTCAAAAACAACTATAACGGGCACCCTGGGCTTAAAGTCTAACTAATATGAAGCAAACAGCAGCTCCCGAGACAGTATGGGAGTGGATAATTCAACCCTAACAGGGCGTGCTTTACACAAGGGGTGGTGGGAAGGTGGAACAAGCTGCTCGGTCGGAATGCGTCCCGATATCCCAGGGTATCTGGCTGCTTGCGGTGATGGGCTCCCCCACAGCAGAGCCGGAGCTCTGGTGGGGGGGGGTCTTACTTCTCCACCGATCGGTCCACCTGGTGGCAGATGTCTTCGATCCAGCCCTTCGACTTGTCCAGGAACTTCTTGGCCAGCGCCACATTCCTCTTCTTCACCGCCATCCGGATCATCGGCAGCATGGTGCCGACGATGTTGGTCCCCGTACTGGCGCACTGCGAGCGAGATCAAGCGCCAGTGCAGTTATCTCTGTTTTCCAATGCTGACCCCCTGCTGTCTCAGAGTCTCCAGTGCTGTTATTCCAACAGGGAAGACACCCCGGTTCTAGATTTTAGGATTGGGATGTATTTTACAGGAGACTATCCATCCATTTTCCCACAGCTCTCTCCAGTACAGGGTCACAGACTGGGGGAACTAGGATATATTCCAGCAAGCAACAGCCACAAGACAGGGTTCACCCTGGACAGGACACCAGTCCATCACAGGACACACACACACACACACACACACACACACACACAAACACAAACACACACTGGACAGGACACCAGTGATCACAGGACACACAAAGACAAACACACTCACACACCCTGGACAGGTCACCAGCCCATCACAGGACACACAAAGACACACACACTCACACACCCTGGACAGGACACCAGTCCATCACAGGACACACACACTCACACACAGCCTGGTCAGGACACCAGTCCATCACAGGACACACACACACCCTGGACAGGACACCAGTCCATCACAGGACACACACACACTCACACACACCCTGGACAGGACACCAGTCCATCACAGGACACACACAAACTCACACACCCTGGACAGGACACCAGTCCATCACAGGACACACACACACCCTGGACAGGACACCAGTCCATCACAGGACACACACTCACACACACCCTGGACAGGACACCATTCCATCACAGGACACACACACACTCACACACACCCTGGACAGGACACCAGTCCATCACAGGACACACACACACTCACACACCCTGGACAGGACACCAGTCCATCACAGGACACACACACACTCACACACCCTGGACAGGACACCAGTCCATCATAGGACACACAAAGACACACACACTCACACACCCACACCAGGGAGAATGCACCTGCCAGTACGATTTTGTACTATGGGAGGAAACTGGAGCACCCAGAGGAAACCTGCATGAACACAGGGAGAACATGGAAACTCCATGTAGGAGTTTGGAGGACTCTATGGAAGCCTCCCAGGGACATTTCCTGTACAGCCTGAGCAACAAGAAAATTATATTTCAATAATGGAATCTATGAATACAGCAAGGCATTTAAAATTTAGTGCTCCCTTTCTGGTAAATTTGACAAAATTGCAACTTTTACCAAAAGTGTGATCTCCCAAGACCCAACTAAATGTATGGGATATAAGTTCAATTGTAGAACCCATTTGAAAATGATATTTTATTCAGATTTTAAATTTGAAAACCAAAGAAAAACAGAGCAGCAGCTGCACACACAACTGAGACACACACACGTGTAGCAGCAGGTACACACGTACACGTACACACACACACACACACACACACACACACAACTGAGACACACACACAGACTCACCTGGAGCAGCAGGACCTCGGAGGAGGCGAACAGCTGCTGGCTCTCGGTGGCCTTGAGCCTCAGCTTCCTCTCCAGCTCGGGGTGGGTGGCCAGACACAGGTAGGACAGGTGGAAGAGCAGAGCCGTCTTCTCTGCGGCCGGGACCATATCTCTGAACATCTCCATGTCGTTCATCAATTGCTGATCCGCAGGCACTAGGTCTGAGAGAGAGACATTCAGCAAAAAATCACCCCCGCGCTCACCCATGTCAAAACCCTCCCAACCCAGAACACCTTGAGCCCCTGAGTCCGTGTGAAACTTTCTGCATGTCTGCCCTGAGCAAACACCTTCAGTAACTGAAATCAAGACAGTACACTGGGGTTCAGCTCCTGAGTTCTAAAGCCTCACCATACCTCTGTAAGACAGCAAAGGTTCAAAAACCACAGCTGAAGTCAGAGAATCACAATATCTGATTCGGGTTAATGGATCGGAACACACTTACCGCGACACTGAGACATCCTGAAGCAAGTTCGATGGGACCTTCGGCACCAAAACGTCTCTCCTGCAAAGAGAAAGAAGTTGTTTATTTATTTAAGGCAAATATCAAGAATATAAAGTAATTTCCCTGCCGTTCCTATGCCAGAACACCAGCTCGTCACCGATGGAGAGCAGCTGGGTTTGAGATGAATGACAACGCAAGCTGAGAGACCAATACACTGCTTGAGATACCCTACTGGGGAGGTATCAAGTGGAGAAAGCACACACCGGTTTCAAGTCTACACAAGTTTAAGCCGCATTTTTCTAGCGACCTCACAGCTCACTGGAATGCTGTGCAAATCTTCGTAAACCGAGCACCTGGTGTCCTCTTAACGACTAATCCTTTTCTGTGACCAGCGGACAACACACACACACCCTCCCCCTCCCCCCACATTAAGACCAGGAGAGACAGGAGGACTACAAGACTGTCCGGTTCAAATCGAAAGCACATGGCAAAGGCAGCTCCTTACTGTCCCCCAAGCCCGTCTACATGGGTGACAGGGCCTTCTCCTGTTATACCCCCAAGCTCTGGAGCTCTCTGCCCAAGGATATCAGAGAGTCACCTTCTCTAAACTCCTTGAAATCCAGACTCCAAACCTTCTTCTTTAGAAGAGCCTTTACTGAACTGCTTCTATTACTGAACTGGTTCCATTCTTCACCCCTCTGCTCCTGCTGTATTTAGTACCACCATCCACGGTCTCCTCTGTGTATTGTAATTGTGTTTTATCTGGTGTATGTTTTTTTATTTATTGTTGTTGTCATCCTGTAAAACGCTTTGAGAAGCCACCTTTAAAGGCGCTATATAAAATAAAGTTTATTATTATTATTATTATTATTATTATTATTATAAACGGATAAAGTAAGGCATCCCAGAGCGTATTAATAAAAAAAAGTGTTCAGACTCACGGCTGTACGAAGCTCTCTCAGCTCTTCCTGGAGGACTGCGACAGTGTGCCCTCCCTGAGTCTGTTTTTTAGTGCTCCTAACAGGTAAGAAACGCCATATAAGGCTCACAGGGCTGGAGAACCCCGCCCCTACTCAGACTGCTCCAGGGGAAACATCTGTAGGGGAGGGGGCGTCTGAAATTCGGAGGAGGGGGGGAGGTGAAATGGAGCCGCCGTGACTGTCCCAGTGGAATTTCACAACCAGGCCCCCTGACGATTGTGATCGAAGATACCGACGAGCCGTTTGGTGTTGAGGGAAGAAGCCCGGTTTCACGTTCACCGGCGCCCTCGCGATTATTATTATTGCCCGGAGGGGCGAAATACCCCGTGCGTTCGTTCATCTCTGTAGCTGCATCGAGGTTCTGAATCGCTAATAATAATAATAATTGCAAGTGGAGCTATATATCCTGAGGTATAATAATAATAATTAATAATTGCTTACACTTATATAGTGCTTTCCTGGACTCTCCACTCAGAGCTCTTCACAGGTCATGGGGATCCCCTCCAGCCCCACCAGTGTGCAGCCCCCACCTGGATGATGCTCCAGTTAGCTCAGCACACAGCAGCTCTCAGTGGGGAGGAGAGCAGAGGGATGAAGCCAGTTCAGAGAGGGGGGTTATTAGGAGGCCATGATGGGTAAAGACCAGGAAGGAATTAGGCCAGGACACTGGGGTAACACTCCTACTCTTTTCCAAAAACACCCTAGGATTTTTAATGACCACAGAGAGTCAGGACCTCAGTTTTATGTCTCATCCGAAGGACAGCGCCTATTTACAGTATAGTGTCCCAGTCACTATACTGGGGCATCAGGACCCACACGGACCGCAGGGTGAGCGCCTCCTGCTGGCCCCAACTAACACCTCTCCCAGCAGCAGCCTTAATTTTCCCAGGAGGTCTCCCCTCCAGGTTAAGAAAACAGAGCTGTGAAACCAACAGCAAGCACAGATTCCTGTAACTACCGTCCTCGTTATAGAACGACTGTAAGTATCGGGATAAACTCCTGCAAGCTATCGGTCCACCTGAGCCCACAAGATCGAAATAATGCTGCAAGGGGACAGGCGGCGGCTTTCTTCCCTGCTGAAGGGAAAAGAAACGTTGTCTTTCCTTTCTTCTCTTTGCAGCAGGGAAGAAGCCCGTTGCCTGTCCTTTTGCAGCCTACGCATGCTGACGCAGCTCCCTACTGGAACTACTTCATCGTAATGCGGACACCCAGGAACCATGGAATAGGTGCCGTTCCTGTACGGATAGCCCTCCGGCACGTGAGACAGCCGCATGCAGCGCCTGCAAATTTGGGGGTTCATGTTCATTATCTGACCGTTGACAAAGCACATCTATTTTTTTAGGGCGCGAGTTAAGTAAGCGAAAGTCCTTTTGTCCAAAACTGAGGGGGCAGGACAGTTCAGTGGAGGGGGCAATGCCCCCTGCTCGTGGCACTGGGTCTGGACTGCTCTGCCCCCACCCCCTTCGGCAGACACCTCTACCAGGAGGCATTCCTGCAGATGCTATTACAGTGTTCTGACACAAGCAGCCCACTGTGTTTCTCCCACTAATGTACACAGCTGTGTGGACAGGGGCTCACGTGAGACCCTTTTCTGTAAGGTGTCAGTGAAATCACCAGAGTCATGTGTGTTAACAGCAATGTACAGCGATTTCAGCAACCAGATACGGTACATGTCAGGGTCTGAGGGAGCTTTCGACTGTAAGATGAGAAACTGCAGCCTACAGAAAATAAGTACTTTGCTCAGGAGTGGGTGCAATAATGAAAAAAATAAAACACAAAACTCACTTATGAGAATCGGGACCAATAAATAATCCAGTTAGTTTTTTGTACAACATGAAATCATATTTCAAATTCATAGAAACATGCCAAAATGGAGGAAAATTAAATACCAAACCTGTTCTAATATTATTGAAAAAAATTAGCCAATGTTTGAATACAGGTCCTGACCAGTTGAAATTAATGACAGAAGCGACTGGGTTCACTCACTTACAGAGCACCAGGGACTTGTGCAGACCTGAGCTTCAATTGTGGCAGGAAATGATTTACAGCTGTCGAAGAAGCCTGACAGAGCATATTCCCAGTCTCTTAAACTCTCGTCTCTGTTATCAGTATGCTTTCAAAATGTCTTTACTTCAGGCCTGGGGATGAAATCAACCCAGCAGACGTCTGAAAAAGTGTAGAGAGACAGGAGCTCCTTGAAAGAGCATTTGGAACTCAGAGACTGAGACACCACACTTTACACTGAGGGCGGCGGGGATGGGGAACAAGCTGCCCAGCCATTGTGGTTGAAGCCGATACACTGGCTTCTCTCCAGACACAGCTGAGTGAGCTCCTCCAGTCAGGACAGGAGGCTCTTCTGTACACAGAGAGTGGTGGGGATGAGGAACAAGCTGCCCGGCCCTGTTGTTATAGCCAATACCCTGGCTTCTCTCCAGACATGGCTGGGTGAGCTCCTCCAGTCAGGACAGGAGGGTCTTCATTACACAGAGGGTGGCGGCGGTGGGGAACACGCTGCCCTACCCTGTTGTTGAAGTCGATACCCTGGCTTCTCTCCAGACACGGCTGGGTGAGCTCCTCCATTCAGGACAGGAGGCTCTTCTGTACAGAGGGTGGTGGGGGTGGGGAACAAGCTGCTTAGCCCTGTTGTTGAAGCCGATGTCCAACTGTGTCCTGAGAAAAGGCTGGGTGAGGTCCTCCAATTGTTTAACACTGATTGATTATTTAACATCAATAAAGTAAACAGACTGCCTAGCAGGGACCTGGACTACAGCTGCCAAGTGACTAACTATACTGCAGAAACAGCAGAGGCGCTGTAGCTGTGAAAGAGCTTGTCCCAGTACTCAGGGTGTGACAGGGACCATTACAGAAGATCATTCGTGCATTCTGCCATAAGACTTTACAACCCAACCACGGTATGTCTGGGCAGGGGCAGCAGTGACCTGCACACCTGAAACCTGATTCCTCTGTAATCTGTAATCAACCAGTGCTCTGTTTTACTGGCGCTCTGTCTACATCTAGGTTATAGTGCAATACTTGGAAGTGGAATGGGTAATTCATTTATTATTCACTTGGGAGTGCTTGGGAGTGTGCAACATCTATACTGTGTGTTACACCTTCCTTGTGTTCTGTACATTCATTTTTTTTCTTTGTGTGCCTTTTCTGTTGTTTGTAATTCTTTATTCCATTTTAGTTAGTTATGGTATTGTATTACTGTATTACTATATCTGTACTGTGCTGTGTTGTTTGTGCCTGGCTGCTGTAGCACCTGAATTTTACCGGATGAATAAAGTACCTATCTGTTTTCATCCTGGAGAGAGACGGGAAGGAGCCGGCTGCCTCAGACTCCGATGGCCGTGTCCTGGGTGAGGCTCAGCTGCTCCAGCTCTTGCAGGGCCCAGTCATACTCCCTCTGCAGCTGCTCCGCAGACAGACTGGAGGGGCGCAGGGCCAGGAAACTGTAGGTGTCTTCGCAGTGAAAGAACTTCTCCCACACACTGGAGCAGCAGGCACACAGTACCTGGAAGGGCTGCAGTGTGTGTGTGTGGAGGGGGTGTCCCACATTGACAGGCTGAAGGAACAGAGTCTCTTTAGTCTGAAGGAACTGAATCTCTTTAGTCTGAAGGGGGTGTCCCACACTGACAGGCTGGAGGAACTGAGCCTCTTCAGTCTGAAGGGGGTGTCCCACATTGACAGGCTGGAGGAACGGAGCCTCTTTAGTCCGAAGGGGGTGTCCCACACTGACAGTAAAATGTTTTGTTTCATGTTCTGTCAGTGACAGAGTACTCAGTACTCATAAGCAAGGTACCCATTTCCTGAGGGAAGAGTGTACAGTATGTTCGAATATCAGGATTTCCACAGCTGGAGTCAACATCAGAATGATATTATCTTCTACATTCATGATGTCTGGAGCTTCAGATTTCAAGCCCTACAGAAAATAAGTCCTTTTACCTTTCAGGAGTGGGCTCAATAATAAAAATAAATAAATCATAAAAACTCTTCTTTACAAGAATCTGGAACACAATACAAATCCGGTTCGTTTTTTTTTTTTTGGGGGGGGGGCATAATTTTAAATTAATAGAAACATGGCAAAATACCAAACTGGAGGACAGTTAAAAAAAGGCAAAAACCTGTTCTCATATTGTGTGAAAGAGAGCCAGTGTTCAAACGCAGGCGAGCTGCTGAGGTTGATGACGGAGACGGCTGGGCTCACACACTCACAGAGCGCCAGAGACATGAGCAGGAACATAACAGAGGGGTGTACCCACCTCAGCAGCCACAGTAAAATGATCTGTAGTGACCTGAAGCTATTGAAGGGGCATGACAGAACACGCCTCTGGCCTCTGACACTCTAGCAGTGGACTCTGTTAGCAGGATGTTCTTAGCATGCCTTCCCTGGAGGCCCCGGGGACGACGTCAACCCAGTGGATGTCTGAAAAAGAACAGAGATACAGGAGCTCCGGGAAAGGGCATATGGAACTGAGAAACAGAGACACCGCTTTACGCTGAGGGTAGGTGGGGGTGGGGAACAAGCTGCCCAGCTATGCTCTTGGGAGCTGGTAACCCCAGCTTCTCTCCAGACACAGCTGGGTGAGACCCTCCAATCAGGACAGGAGGCTCTTCTTTACACAGAGGGTGGTGGGGGTGGGGAACAAGCTGCTCAGCCCTGTTGTTGAAGCCGATACCCTGGCTCCTCTCCAGACACAGCTGGATGAACTCCTCCAGTCAGGATATGAGGCTCTTCTTTTCACAGAGGGTGGCAGGGGTGGGGAACAAGCTGCCCAGCTAAGCTGTTGGAGCCGATACCCTGGCTTCCCTCAGGACACAGCTGGATGAGCTCCTCAGATCAAATAACTTCTAAATACTGTAAAGGCCGGATCTTCTCACCTTTATTGGGATCATATTGTTGTGTTTAACAAAGTGCAGATATGAAAATACGCACCATAAACGATCTTCAAAGTCCTAGCCACTGTTATACTTGACGATATTCCAGCAGATCAGCTGGCATTGTAGAAACCAAGAGATTCGAGCCTGAAGTGACTATTCGTCCAGCCAAGCTTTATTGTCTGCATACAAGAACCACAATAAGGACCATAGTAGTCCTAGTAGCTCAGAAGGGACATGACTCTACACAGCTTATTTATACACGTTTCTCTCCACCCTCCCCCTCCTGTCTTTGAGATAGCTTTCTCAAGAAATTCCAGGACTCAGAAAGCACTTAAAACATTCCTTTCTTATCAGGGAGTTTAGTGTAAACATTCCCCATTTGGGAATTTAGGACAGGAAGAGAGAAGCATCTGTGCTCAAGCCAACGTGAAGGTTAGAGTTTAGCATGTGAATGCAGCAGGAGTTCACAGTTCCTGCCACTATCTGGGTACAGGGTAACACACAGATTCTGCTAGCAGACTCCATCAGCATGTATGGTGTTGAAGCTTGGAAAAGAATGAAAGCCTGATTGAATTTTTAATTATAGGCTCGTTTCAATTGATGTCTGCGGATCATTGTTTCCTGCTCCATTAAATTCCACTTTATCTCAACAAAATGTCATCCAAATAGCCTCAGGCCATCGGGGACCTTCTTAAAATCACGTTTGTGCACGTTACCAGTCAGCATTTGCGATTGCAGAAGTCACTCTAAAAAATAAGGCTTCAGTCTGTCTGGCTGGTGTCCAGTTTCAGTTTTTCCCCAGTATCATACTGCTCATGGTGAAGCACAACCCGGGGTGGGGTACAAGCTCAAACTGCACGAAAGTTGGTTGAAAACTGGACAGCAGGCGCTTCTTTACACAAAGAGTGGTGGGGGGTGTGGCCAGCAGCCATCTCACCTTGCAGCTCCCAGCTGGCGTGAGCCTAGCCAGTACCTGGAGGGGAGACTCCTTGGAAAGCTGAGGCTGCTGCTGGGAGAGGTGTGAGGGGGGACAGTAGGGGGCGTTCACCCTGCAGTCTGTGTGGGTCCTGATGCCCCAGTAAAGTGACGGGGACACTGGACTGTCCTTCTGATGAGATGTAAAACCGAGGTCCTGACTCTCTGTGGTCATTAACAATCCCAGGGTGTTTCTGGAAAAGAGTAGGGGTGTTACCCCAGTGTCCTGGCCCAATTCCCCTCCTGGTGTTTACCCATCATGCTGCAAAGGGCCTACTCACACCTGGACAGGGCTGGCTACACTGTAAGGATCATGTTTTTCGACTTCTCCAGTGCCTTCAATACCATACAGCCCTTACTTCTAAGGAGGAAGCTGGAGGAGATGCAAGTCGATGCCTCCATGACCTCGTGGATCACTGACTACCTGACAGGCAGACCACAGTCTGTGAGACTTCAGAACTGTGTGTCTGAACAGGTAGTGAGTAACACAGGGGCACCTCAGGGGACAGTTCTTTCTCCATTCCTCTTCACCCTCTATACTTCGGACTTTAAGTACAACTCAAAGTCATGCCACCTGCATAAGTTCTCAGATGACTCTGCAATTGTGGGATGTATCAAGGGTGGGCGGGAGGAGGAGTACAGAGGACTGGTCAGCAGCTTTGTGGAGTGGTGTGAGGTGAACCACTTGGAACTGAATGTAACAAAGACAAAAGAACTGGTGGTAGATTTCAGGAGAAAAAAGGTCAAACCTACTCCTGTCTACATCCATGGGAGTGGCGTGGAGATGGTGGACTCGTACAAGTACCTGGGAGTGCACATCAACGATAGACTGGAATGGTCTAAGAACATCGAGGCCATCTATAAGAAGGGACAGAGCCGACTTTACTTCTTGAGGAGGCTCAGGTCCTTCAATGTATGTAGTAAGATGCTACATATCTTCTATCAGTCGGTGGTAGCGAGCGCCGTTTTCTACGCAGTGGTATGCTGGGGCCCTGGGATTAGAGCAGTGGATTCTAAAAGGCTGAACAAGCTCATCAGGAGAGCAAGCTCTGTCATTGGGTCTGGCCTGGACCCAGTGGAGGTAGTGGCTGAGAGGAGAATGGTGTCCAAACTAGAGGCCATCATGGACAACGTCTCCCATCCCCTCTATAACAGGCTTGTAGAAATGAAGAGCACGTTCAGCAGTAGACTGATTCATCCACGGTGCGACAGGGAGCGCTACAGGAGGTCATTCTTGCCTTCTGCCATAAGAATGTACAACGCATCCACCTTGTGTCTGGGCAGAGGCAACATTGACAGGGACCTGTTTCTGGACTGAACGCATCTACACATCTACTGCTACATCTGTTCTCTTTCTTTTTCCCGTTTACAACCGTTTTTTGTGCAATATATGCCAGGGACCCGTGCAATACATTTATATCTATATCTATATCTATATTTACATCTATATTTATATTCATATGTATGATACGATTTTTCTGCATACTGTTCTGTTCTTTGTGTGTCCGGACTGTGAGTAACTCTTTTAGTGCACCCCTCACTGTACTGATTGTATTGTATGTATTGTACTATTATTATTATTGTATCATTCGTTACACTGTGGCTGTGTTGTCTGTGTAAAGCTGCTGTTGCACTGCAATTTCCCTCACGGGATCAATAAAGTATCTATCTATCCCTCTGCTCTCCTCCCCACTGAGAGCTGCTGTGTACTGAGTGGACTGGAGCATCATCCAGGTGGGGCTACAGGGGATCCCCGTGACCTGGGAAGAGCTGGAGAGTGGAGAGTCCAGGAAAGCGCTATAGAAGTGTAAGGAGTTATTAATTATTATTAACAGGCTGCCCAACCTGTTGTTAAAGCCTCTCTCAGGACACAGCTGGATGAGCTCCTCGGAACAATTAATTCTTCACCAGCAAACGGGGCGGAAGGGTCCCACGGGCTGAACGGGCCCCTCGTGGATGCAGGTGTGTTCACATGCAAGTGAAAGGCGGGACGCGACAGAGACTGGGGACGCGCCCCGAGAGACACCCCAGTGGGCATTGATTCGTCGAATATACGTATATTCACGGCGAAAATACGGCTATACGTATATATACGTCGCCTCGACGTATAATCAACGTCGAATTGCAACCGTAAAATCGACGACATTAATAAACTCATATATAACGTCGAAAACACATCTAACACAGTGCCTGAGGCTTTTTACTGTACAGTATGTATCGTGTGTGCCGCAACTAGGAGTATACGGCACTCTGCACAGTGTACGAAGTAAATTATTTTGCAGTAATTAATTTACACGTGTATAATAAATATAGTAAATATAATAAATTAATTACTGCAAAATAATTTACTTCGTACACTGTGCAGAGTGCCGTATACTCCTAGTTGCTGAAGTCCCACCCTACATCAACAGAAAAAGAAATAAAGGAGCACGCAATGTGTTACTTGAAGAATGCATATGCAAGGCAGGGGGCCAGGAGATCTGGACACTGAAAATAATAGGTTTTTGGTTCTAACTGTTAGGACAATTAGACAGGGTTTGCAAATAGTGGACAAAAATCGTCTTAACTTCCATTGTAATATTTTTTTTCTTGGAAATATAGAAGTTGTACATTTTAAAATGTATATTTGAATCAAAATGTGGTTTTGAGTTAGTGTGTTAATGTAATTAGTTTGTGTTTGTCATTACTATACTGTATATTGCCATGTTACCAGAATTTGTAGCTGAAGTTTAAGACTAGTTGTGTTTTTTATGATTATTGCCCATATGTTGATTGTTGATTGATTGTATACAATGTATAATTTGAAATACATATGTTTCAGGTGTGAATGTGTATTTTCAGAATAAATTTCTAAACCTAATCATTGGCTTGGTTTGTTTCTACACCTATAAAACCTATCTTTGATGTATAATAGACCTCTAACCATATACGTATAATAGACCTCTAAAGTTATCCGTATAATTGACCTCTAACCATATACGTATAATAGTCCTCTAAAGTTATCCGTATAATAGACCTCTAAAGTTATCCGGAACTCCAACCATATATGTATAATAGTCCTCTAAATTTATCCGTATAATAGAACTCCAACCATTTATGTATAATGAACGTCTAAACATAGACGTATAACTTTAGACGTATATTAGAATTTCATTCTAGACGAATTGCAGACCACATTTAGACGTCTAAGGTATGCGTTTAATAGACGTATATTATACGTCTTTTGCCCACTGGGACAGCTGGGTTGGACAACGGACGGTTGGGGAAAGCCGACGCCTGTTCTTATCTTGACTTGCCTGGAAAACTCCCACCTCTTCAGAAATCACCCGTTTCAGCAGGAAAGGCTGCGTGTCGCGCGGGGTGAGGGGTTCGAGGGGCGGGGCCGCGCGCACACAGGTGTGTATCGCCAACCTGCCCCCCTCTTCCTCCTCTTGCACGCTTTTATTCCTTTCCGCCGCGAAGATCAGACCATCTTCAGCAATGCAGCCGGCTCCGCGCGTTTCCAGCAGCTCCTCGGTGCGTATTTGAGCTCGGTCCTCTTCTGCGTGGCTGCTGCCCCGCGCGATCAGCTTGCCCATCTCTCCGCGCTTGATCGGGCCGGCCTGCGGGTTTGCGGGTTTTGCTCTGCATTGTGTGTCGGGGTGGGTACGCCGATATTAATCCACGATCCAGGGTCACACGGACGCGCCGATCCTACGCGAGCACGGAGTGTGTGTCCTGTGATGGACTAGTGTCCTGTCCAGAGTGTGTGTGTGTGTCCTGTGATGGACTGGTGTCCTGTCCAGTGTGTGTGTGTGTGTTAAGCAGGCTTAAAAGTTAACTACACGCCGAAACGTGGAGAGAAAAAAAAACCCAGCGTGTCCGTTTCTGCTTTTCTGAGTGGAATGAACCCGCGCTGCATTCTTTCACGGTGCAGGGCTGTGGGTGTGTCGGGGTTCCTGTTCCAATCAGAAAGGTTCAGATCTGCGTCTGTGGGGGGTTTTAATGACCGATGCGTAACGCAATGAGGATTAAAAAGGGACACGCGCGTGGCTTTCTTTCGGGTTCCCCTGTCTCGTGTGAAGAGCACTAGAACTGTCATTCGGTAAGAATTTGCAACTTCACTCCGATCCCCAGCAAACGCGGTAGAGGCAGCAGCTATAAAATAAGATGAGATTACTTTAATTAGCCCTATACAATTTCTTGCATGAGGAATGTGTCTTTTCACAGACCCCAGCTTGCTCTCCATGAGACACACAGACAGGGAGAGAGAAGCTGGGGGTCAGAGCGCAGAACCGGCAGACCCTTCCAGCCCCAGGCGCAGATCCTGAGCTACAGAGCCACCGCTCCGCGCTCCGCCCTCCGCTCCTTTGTATATAAGGAATTAATTCATTAGATACAGCGAGGCACCGGCAGAAACACACCAGCGACCCTATATTCACGAACGAAGACGCAAACACGCACGTCGGAGCCGCCCCTATAATGAAGGACCCTGGAAAAGTTTAATCTTACCCAAAAGGGGGGTGCAGCTCATATTATTCAACCCCCTTCCACCTATATAGCGCCTTTCCGGACTCTCCAGCTCTCTCCAGGTCATGGGGATCCCCTCCACCCCCACTAGTGGGGAGCCTCGCCTGGGTGACGTTTAGGGTGACAGAGTTGCAAGGAAAGGAAGAGCAAATACTTACCACACATTTTTTAAAAAGACGGGGGAGGGAGAAACCAAGCTATTAAAAAAAAAAACATTTTGATCTCCGTCTCTCTCTTTTCCAGAAGTAAAGAAGATCAGCAACAAAAATGGCGGAGAACAAAGGTAGGTGTGTTGGTACCTCCGAGGTCGAAAAAAGGATCACCGACTGCATGCCATGTGCGTGACAAGTCGGCTTAAAGATCAGACGCTGTTAAACGAAAGAACTTCTCATCCCGTTATATTATAAAGACGGAAGTCTGAGAAAATCAAAGATGACGTTCTTGAGCAGCGTCAAGTGAGATCTAATTTACAAAATCGAAAATGAATGCCCCCCAAAACAGCCGCGGGTGGTTATATTGTCCTCGGGAATCTCTTCCTTATGTCAAAATGGCTTAACTGTGGGAACGCATAGACCTGATGGAAGTTTGATAGGACTTGGGGCGCCCTCTGGCGGAAAAGGGCTTAATTATCAGCCGCTCGGCTCTCTTCAACAATGAGGCGTCCTCAAACAACAAGTAAAAAAAGTTACTCGTTACTACTAAAAGACCCGCTTATTAGATCTTGGTTACCACCATTTCCTCATCGATGTTCTAGAAAATTAATTTTTATTTTTGGATTTAAGTGAAAACAGCGCTGTGGTTCCCCCTTCTGGAACGGCGCAAACTCCCGGTTCTTTCCTCCCTGCTGCTGGGACGAGCTTTTCCTGCAGCGGCCGAAGCAGCTGCATTTGAAGGGTCTCCTCCCCTCCCATCTTATGGCCCGCGGCAGATTTCTTAACACAGCCTCCTGTCCGGTTTCTCTCTCTCTCTGCCTGCGTGCGCCCGCAGTCCAGGCCGGCTTCCACGCGGTGCAGTCGGTGATCCAGCTCCAGGAGCTGGTCTCCGTGGTGCAGAAGGCGGCCGTGCTGTTCAAGGTGTCCTACTTCAGCCTCTGCCTGTACCCGGATCTGGAGACCAAAGTCCACCAGCGGGGCACGGAGTCGCGCAAGCTGTGCATCTCCACGGCGGCTACGTTTTTACAGGTAGGCGACGCGCCCTTTAAATATCATTATTGCTGGCCCAGCAGCACTAATAGTGATGCTCGTGTAGTGGACCACTGCCTGGAAGTGTATTTAAAACTGATGGGGGGGGAGGCAGCACGTCTGTACTGACACAGCTGGGTGAGCTCCTCCAGTCAGGACAGGAGGATCTTCTGTACACAGAGGGTGGTGGGGGTGGGGAACAAGTATCTTTACTTTTCTCTCTCATTTCTGGTTCTTCCCCCCCGAAGTGCGCCAACGTGGGGACCGACGTCATGAAACGGGTGTTCCCAGCGATTCGGCAGGCGGTGAGGGACCAGCAAACGCAGCGGCCCGGGTCAGCCTGGAGCTGTCCAAGACCCTGATCCAGAAGGATATAATGCATAATGTCGTGGAAAAGTACACATCTTTATTTCCTCTGGGGAATTCCAGCTCGCGGCTGCTGGGTCTGTTGATGCTCTCTTGGGGAAGAGGGTTAAGTATCATTCTCATCATTTTAATCAGAGTTCAGTCAGCCTCAAGGTGGAAGGGTACAACTGAACAGCTGTGCAAATGGATAAAGGCTACTGAACGATACGTCAAGTCTCACGTTCGTTTCCCCCCCCCAAGGCACTCGTTTTTCTCTGTCGTGAGAACATAAGAAGGGCCAAGTCTTCTTTTTCATTTCTAACTGGTCTAGCCTGTTTTAATGGTTATTGGATCCGAGGCTGCAATGGTGTGAAAGTAGCCAGTTTTCAACCACAGAGCTGGGCACCTTGTTCCACACCCCCACCACCCTTTGTGCAAAGAGGTGTTTTCTGTTCTCCGCTTTCAAACACTTTCAGATAGTTTTACACTCCCTTCAGACTTAAAAGTTCCTCCAGCCTGTCAGTGCGGGATTCGCCCTTCAGACTGAAGAGACTCAGTTCCTCCATCCTGTCAGTGTGGGACACTCCCTTCAAACTAAAGAGACTCAGTTCCTCCGGCCTGTCAGTGTGGGACACTCCCTTCAGACTGAAGAAACTCAGTTCCACCGGCCTGTCAGTGTGGGACCCTCTCTTTAGTCTAGTCTCTGTCACCGGCTGGATGAACCCCTGACTATCTCTCTCTCTCTCACTCTCCTGGCCGCAGGTACGAGAGCCTGAATGGCAGCGTGGCCAGCACCTGCAGCGACGTGAAGGCGGTCCGGGAGAGCGAGCAGCAGGAGAGGGAGAAGAAGACGCAGGAGGCGGAGGCTCTGCGGGCACAGGCCCACGCCCTGAAGGACCGGCTGGCACGGCTGAGCGAGGAGAAGGCCCGGGTGGGCCGGCAGATCCAGGACAAGCTGGCGGAGAAGAGGCGGCGCCAGGGCGGCTGCTGGGCCTACAGCGACAAGAGCAACAACGCCCGCCTGAGCGCCCTGGAGGGCGAGCTGCGCCACCTCTTCGGGGAGGACAACCGCCTCGCCCGGGAGATCTGGGACAACGCGGCCGAGCTCAACCGCGTGCAGGCCGTCCAGCGTGTGTGTGTGTGTGTCCTGTGATGGACTGGAGTCCTGTCCAGCATGTATGTGTGTGTGTGTGTGTCCTGTGATGGACTGGCGTCCTGTCCAGGGTGTGTAAGTGTGTGCGTGTCCTGTGATGGACTGGCGTCCTGTCCAGGGTGTGTAAGTGTGTGTGTGTGTCCTGTGATGGACTGGCGGCCTGTCCAGGGGGTGTGAGAGTGTGTGTGTGTCCTGTGATGGACTGGCGGCCTGTCCAGGGGGTGTGAGAGTGTGTGTGTGTCCTGTGATGGACTGGCATCCTGTCCAGGGTGTGTGAGTTTGTGTGTGTCCTGTGATGGACTGGCGGCCTGTCCAGGGGGTGTGAGTGTGTGTGTCCTGTGATGGACTGGTGTCCTGTCCGGGGTGAGTGTGTGTGTGTGTGTCCTGTGATGGACTGGCATCCTGTCCAGGGTGTGTAAGTGTGTGTGTGTCCTGTGATGGACTGGCATCCTGTCCTGTGTGTGTGTGTGTGTGTGTGTGTGTGTGTGTGTGTGTGTGTCCTGTGATGGACTGCTGTCCTGTCCAGGGTGAATCCTGCCTTGTGCCTGTTGCTTGCTGCCCACCCCTCTCCCTCTCTCCCTCTCCCTCAGGGAAGCTCGGGAAGCCCAAGCAGCTGCAGGAAGTGCAACGCTGCCTGTCCCGCGTCCAGCAGATCCTGCTGAGGCTGCACAACTTCTGCGACACTGCCCGGGTGGCCATCGCCAGCCTGGGGCAGAAGACAGAGGCGGGAGAGAGCTTCCTGGATTACATCCAGGACTTCAAGGAGGAGTACCTGAAGAGCCTGGATGAGGCGGAGCAGGTGGGTGGAGGGGCAGAGGGGCAGATCGGTGGTGTGATTTTCTCTCCCGAATTTCAGTGGGAGCCTCCGTCAGTCAGATGGGTAGCTGTCTACAGTAGCTGGAAATAAGGAAACTACGATATTTTAGGACAGTCATTCATTTTAGAGTTAATAACTGCCATTTTTCTCCACACATCTACACACTGTGCACAAATGCACACCACACACATTCTGACTACAATCGCAACGTACACACCAACACAATGTATACACACAATTGATCTGACACAATCGCACTCTACACCCTACTATACTGTATACACACTACACACACAGACACATTCGTACTACATACATCAACACAACGTATACACACTGTACACACAATCACACCCTACACCCCACTGTACTGTATACACACTACACATGTACACACATTCGTACTATATCCATCAACGCAACGCGTACACACAATCACACTCTACACCCAACTATACTGTATATACACTACACACGCACACATTCATACTGTACACATCATCGCAACACATACACACACTGTACACACAACTGATCTGTATTCACAATACACACAACGACACACTACACATGCATGCACATTCGTACTACATACATCAACACATACACACTTTACACACCACTGATCTGTATACACAATACACACAACCACACTCTACACCCAACTATACTGTATACACACTACACATTTGTACTGTTTACATCAATGCAACGCATGCACACGCACACACACACGCACACACACACACACACACTGCAGTCCTTCCAGGTGCTGTGTGCCTGCTGCTCCAGTGGGGGGGAGAAGTTCTCTCACTGTGAAGACGCCTACAGCTTCCTGGCCCTACGCCCCTCCAGTCTGTCTGCAGAGCAGCTGCAGAGGGAGTACGACCGGGCCCTGCAAGAGCTGAAGCAGCCGAGCCTCTCCCAGGACATGGCCATCGACGTCTGAGGCAGGAGCACGAGGACCGGGAAGAGCTCTCTCACGGCCTCTGCGCTTCCTGCATTATAATGGGGTCCCTGCTAGGCCATCTGTCTAGTTTCTTGATGATGTCATGTGGTGATTTATGATGTCATGGAGGATGGGAATTGCTTTTCCCTGCTCCTGGGGTTCTGGTGAGGGGTTATCATGCAGACTAGGATCAAGGCTAGGGTGTTGCTGGTCTACAGCAGGGGGGTTTGGTCATGTCCGTGTTTCTAGTGTGACTGCAGAAAATTTCAAATGCACCTTTTTGACTATGTTCATTAATGGTATTTGGACAGCTTAAGTGAGGGGGGTGACTGTCACGTAGCTCCACAATGTCATACTTGGGATCCCCCACACGCGGTGTAATTCATGTGCCTGATCCCCATCTGTATGGTGTGAAATAATGGAACTGCACAATAAAATGGTCTCGATGGGAGCAGTCTGATTCCTTTGCCGTCTGTGATACAAGCTGCCCAGCCCTGTAGTTTAAGCCGATACCCTGGCTTCTCTCCAGACACAGCTGGGTGAGCTCCTCCACTCAGGACAGGAAGCTCTTCTGTACACAGAGGGTGGTGGGGGTGGGGAACAAGCTGCCCGGCCGTGTTGTTGAAGCTTATTCCTTCGCTTCTCTCCAGACACAGCTGGGTGAGCTTCTCCAGGACAGGAGGGTCTTCTGTACACAGAGTGGGGCAGGGGTGTGGAACAAGCCGCCCATCCCTGTGGTGGAAGCCGAGACCCTGGCTTCTCTCCAGACACACCTGGGTGAGCTCCTCCAGTCAGGACAGGAGGCTCCTCTGTACATAAAGGGTGGTGGGGGTGGGGTACAAACGTACCCTTCCATTTGACTAAACAACCTTTTCTCCATATCCCTGCTTTACCCTGAGAGCCAAGAGGGTGGAGTCCCATCCAAATAACAAAAGACACATCTATTCAACTGACACTCAGAGGTGACCGAACACATTTCAGGTTTACACCCCAGTTAAACGTGCCTTTCCTTCATTTCAGATCGCTCTGCTCCCCATGATCTCTGAAAACCCACTCTCACACACCACGCCCTCACATCGCACATGGCTCTACATTCACCAGCTGTAATACAGCTACGAACAAAGACAGACATTGAAGTTCGCCATTACTAAATGACATTCGTATTAGTTCATGCATGTATTAATGTTCACTGGAAAGCAGTTTCAGTTAAATATTAAAATGTTCCCAGCGACAGCTGCATAACAGACTCATGACAGTAGTGACCGTATTATGTCCACCCTATCTGGGGATGTTCTAATGTGACTCCAGCTGCTTAAACCACATGAAGAGGTGATGTCAGTTCGTCCCCCTACTTCAGTAACCACTAGAGGGCAGCAGCTCTTGCTCTGAGTTCGCTGAAAGAGAGACTTACAGAAGACACAGGCACAAGAACGGAGCCTGGAGAGATGTTCAAATAAACGCCGCCCCCCAGGGAGACCCGACTGTGTAAGAGCCTGGGACCTGTGAAAAGAGTCTTTTATATTTCTATTTAAGTGATTTTTTTAATATTTATTTTGTATTGCTGTACGCATCTTAATTTTTCGTCTATTCTGGTGTCTGGTTTTCTGTTTTTTTTGGCTTGTCTTGGACTGCTGTAACACATCAATTTCCCTTCAGGATCAATAAAGTCCTATATATCTTCTGCTCTGTTTTGTACCTTACAGAATGATGAGTTAAAAGCTAAGTCAGCCATTTACAGAGCAACACCCACACTAACACAGATGATTTTTTTTAATTCCCACAATAGATAACAGTATATTCAAACAAAGCAACAGCAATATAATAAACCTGACAGGAGCTACTTTAACACCTCACGCTCTTTCACACTTCAATTCTCTCAACAGATGGGCAAAAAAAAATTCCAGCAAAGAGATAAGACTTTTATTGTCCCCTGAGGGAATTTTGTATGGACACCCAGCACTCCTGTACATTTAAATAGCATGCACAAAAAGAGAGAAGAAAATAAAATCATTGCACATTACACTATTACAAAAAATAAGAAAAACACTGCACATCATTCTATTGCACATGTACAGTAGAACACATAACATGGAACGTTTATAACACATCGCAAAAACATATTGCACTCAGGTGGGTTGTAAGAGTCAAAATTGTTTATCCTTGACATTTTTGTGTTGACAGCTGTAATGCATAGTGGAACAAAGGAATCTTTGTATCCGTTTCACTTACCTTTGGGAACCCTGAAACGTTTGCCCGAAGGAAGAAGTTGGTATTCAGGGTTGAGGATGTGGGAAGGATCTGATATCATTGTTCCTGTCTGTCTGATTAGGGATTTTTCAAAGATGGCCTGCGGGGAGGGCTGCTGTTTCACTCCCTTGACCTTGAAAGCTGTCTGGATGAGGCGGGTCATTTGCCATTTAAAATGAACTGATAGATGACCGAACCACACTGAAATACCATATCTGATAATGCTCTCGATTACAGCTCCAGAGACAGATAAAGTGGGTGACCGCAGCTACTGTCTGCAACACAGTGTGGTGTGAATGATACAGGGTGTAAAGACCTTTTTCAGACGAGCTGCGATCAAATGATCGGAACACATAGGAGACGAAACTGGAAATTAGACCATCTAACAACCCAGCAAACAGGGCTGAATGGATAAGAAAACCCATAATTAATGAAGAAATATAAGGTAACCAAATGAGGAATCACAGGAGAAAATATATGAAATAATTTAAAAAACAGGAGTATAACAGTGGAGCTGATGTATGATATGCAAACAGACAAAAGGAAAAAAAAATCATTGTAAATGGAAAGAAAAAACATTCTAAGCAAGAAATTATTCTGCAGACTTCATGCTGTCAACACTAAAAACAATTCAAGTTAAACAGGGGGCTAATTTCAGCGGCCACATTTGTTGCTTCTGGTCTTAAGGCTGAATTCCAGTTTGGGGTGCTGCTTTCAGTTCATTACAACTGACCCCAGCAGGAAGGGCAGCCCCTACATCACAATTCTCGCGAGCTCTCACCCGTGATGAGAGCAGCCTTGCCCTGATCTCCACAAACATGGCGACCATACAGGACTTGCACAACGTTCAAGAATTTGTGAAGGTCTCGGAATTTCTCACATTTTGCAGTACCCTCAATAATTTCTTCTGAGACGGAGATTTAATAACTGGTTGGAGACACTGGGGCAGCAATCCCCGTTTAACACTACAAAGTGTACATTGCCACAAACAAAATACGTGTTCCTAAAAAACGTTGCAAACGCAAAAGATTCCCAATAGCCTCTGAACACAACTATAAAGTTTACTTTTACAGCGGTAAATCTATTTGGTAATAAACAAACAAGCCAATAGCATAATACCTTAACGCCCTCGCCCAGTGGTGAGGAGGAAGCGCACCTAGGCGCTCATAGTACCGCAAAGCAGGCTGGGAGTTGTAGCCGGGGGGAGTCTGAGGGTCAGCAGGATGATATGTATCTGCATACGTAAATATTGTGATAGTAGTTTTAGTGTCCTGTATAGCTCTATAAGTGTATAGCCCGAAGTTAACGAGTTACCACCCTAACCACGTGTAAGTGTTCTGTCGGTCTCCTCATGTGTGTATAGCCTGTGTTTGGTTTTTGTGTGGTTTTGTTTGGAGAATAAAGCCGTTGCTTGGTTTACGATCATGTCTCCACTTGTCCTTTGTCCTGAGGGAACCTGAAAAATGTTACATTGGTGTCAGAAGCGGGCAGGATGGACAGACCATGGCAGACATTCACTGATTTTGTCAAGCGCCGGCTAACCCTAAAAGAGACTGAACCCACCGGCAGCGCACATACAGAGCCTGAGCAACTCCTGGGTGCGACAGGTGGCCACAGCCCTTACCAGGGCTACCCAGTAGTGGTCTCGCTGGTAGAATTGGGGCGACTGCCCACTACTCCTGCCCAGTGGATGCCCAAGAGAGAAGATGCCCTCCCTGCCGGAGTCGGCCAGCTATTCCCACACCCGCCAGCGCGGGTGCGACCCGGTCGCTACGACGGGGAAGCGCCTTGGGAAACCTACGAGGCTCAGTTCCAGCTCGCGGCCCGGACAAATGGCTGGAGCCGGGCAGAGATGGCCGGCCACCTGGCGGCGGCGCTGGAAGGAGTGGCCTGCCAGGTTCTCCTGGATGTCCCAGAGGAGGACTGAGGTGAATACGCGGCGCTGGCAGCAGCTCTCCGGCTGGGCCCGGTCGCCGCTGATGTCATGTTCCTTGCCCGCCGAGGATACCCGGCTTTCCCCCGGGAGGCGCAGCGGGAGATGGCTCTTCAGGCCTTTCTCAAGGCCCTCTTACCCGAAGAGCCGTGCCGAAACAGGGAAACAGGTGCTTGCCTTCCGTCTGGGTACAGCGACGGTGCGCCTGCTACCTTGCACCCATCCAGGAGGACTGCATCCTGGGGCTGGACCTGCTGCAGCGAGTGGGGACCAGTTTGGACTTGGGATGGCAGGAGTTGGTGTGGCAGGGGGAGCGACTTCACCTGGTGGAGGGCAGGCCCGGCGAAGGCCGAGGGACACGGGCTTGCCGGAGACGGGAGAAAAAGAGGCAGTGGCGGTGGCAGTCGCAGGGGCGGACCGGGCCTGCGAGCCGGGGAGCGAGCGTGCCGGATCCTGCCCCTGAATCACCCGGGGGGCCTGACAAGGTGGCGGTGGTGGTGGCGGGGGCCGAGCATTGCGTGGAAGCGAGGCGCGCCATTGAGGACCTCTACCAGCGAAGCTGCGAGGGCCTCGATTGGGACCAGTGGCAGCGGCTCCAGGAACTACTCGCCCAAAACGAGGACCTCTTTGCGGCAAGGGATGAGGACTGCACCCGCACTGCCCTGGTCCAACACAACATCAACACTGGCGACGCTCAGCCCATCTGCATCCCACCGGGACACATGGCTCACGCCAAGCGTACTGCCGCCGAAGAAAAAATCTGGGAGATTGTCACAGCGGGGGTGATTGAGCCTGTGGTCGGCGCCAGCTATACTTCTCCGAAAAAAAGACGGCTCGTGGAGGTTCTGCGTGAACTACCGCAAGGTCAATGAGGTCACCTGGAAAGATTCCTACCCCCTGCCGAGGATAGACGACGCCCTGGACTACATCACCGGGTCGACCTGGTTCAGCTCCCTGGACCTCCGCTGCGGCTACTGGCAGGTACCGCTCGCTCCCGATGCTCGACCGAAGACGGCCTTTTCCATCGGCCAGGGCCTCTGGCAGTTTACTGTCATGCCCTTTGGCCTGTGCAATGCCCCGGCAACTTTCGAGACGCTGATGGAGAAGGTGCTGGCATCGGTCCTGTGGAACCAGTGTGTGCTGTATCTGGACGACCTGCTGGTTCATGCCAGGTGTTTCGACCAGGCCTTGACGAACCTCCAGGCGGTGCTGGCCTGCATCCGCCGTGCTGGCCTGAGGCTCAACCCCCGCAAGTGCGAGCTCCTGCGGCGGGAGGTGACATGTTGTTGGACAGCGAGGGGTGGCTACAGACCCAGGTAAGGTCGCCGCAGTGAGGGGCTGGCCAACTCCCCGCACCGTCGCAGAGCTGCGCAGCTTCGTATTATCGGTTGGCTTCGTATTATCGGAGGTTCGTCCAGGACTTTGCCAGCATCGCTCCCCCACTGCACTGCCTCACCAACAAGGGCCACCGCTTTGACTTGGACTCGGGCTTTCGGCCGGTTAAGTGAAGCTCTGGTGGGGGCCCCCGTGCTGGCCTACCCCGACCCGCGGTTACCGTATGTCCTAGATACCGACGCGAGTGACTCGGGGGTTGGGCGCGGTGTTGGCGCAGGAGGGGCCAGATGGGGAGCGTGTAGTTGCCTACTGCAGTTGGGCTTTGAATAAGGCTTAACGTAACTACTGGATGGAGTACCGAAAACTTGAAAAAGCTCTCGCAGTTAAATTCTTTTTAATGTTTTTAATGTTCTTTTTCTTTTTGTTTTGAAGTTGTTTCATTTGTTTGTTTGTTTTACAGTTTTCAGTGGGTTTGTAATGTTGTATAGGGGCTGAATTACTTTGTTCCATCCAAATTCCATTATGTGAATTTATGCTTTTTTAATATAAGCATTAACAATACAAGGCGTGCTCAAAAACTGTTACTTATTAGCTTAAGAAGCGGCAGTGTTTTGACAAAGTGTGGTATTCGAACAGTAAATGCTGAAGTGTTTAATACTTTCTTGAGAGCAGATCTCCCTCGATTTAGACAAACTCTTGTTCGGCCGATGATTTCAGATCAAAATCTGAATCAAGTGGAAAGAAAGCTGAATTACGCAAAGGTCATATAAGGCACTGGGTATCAGTGGGTACACCATCAGGTCCTGCTAGGAGGATTGGGAGGATCAAATTGACACAGAGGGACCCAATGTGGGGGCTGAACCCACAGTTCTGAGATTAAGAGATTCATGCTCTATCGACCGCGCCTATATAAATCTTGTGCTACAGCAGTAATGTTTCTGGGTGTGGATGAACATGACATAATAGGCTGACAGTAGGAACACGTGGCCCACAGGCAGTGATAGTATCACTATCACATTTGGCTGCAGTATATTGTGTTGAGAGCAGCAATAACTTTCCTGCAGAGATGGGAGTGCCTTTAATACAGCTCTTTCAATTGGACAGAGTAACAGGAACCGACCTAAAGTTTCGGCTGTGAATCCATCTCCACATGGGGAAAAGAGACAGTAAAATAGCGATGAAGAAACAGAAAGAATTGTGCTCGCTGCAAAGTAGGAAAGAGGTGGTCAGACACATAAAACAGCTTGGTGATAATTTGCAGCGACAGTTTTATGTTATTTAGTACACAGATTTCTCTTCATGTTCCTTAAGATGTGTAATTTGTATGATGGTTGTATGAGAACAGTTTCTTCTAAAGTCCTGTCAATTGACAGTGGAGAGCTAGCTGGTGCACATCTTCAAGAAGACTTTCTTTAAGGCGATTACAAGTTTCTTGAACAAATCTGTGTCATATTTTTAAAATAATTTAGCTAATGAGCAACGAGAGTATAAATGAACTCTCCCACCCTCCATTCAAAGATAAAACTCCATGTGCGAGTCTAAGTTTCTTTGTAGCTACTGATGTTTGTCATTATTGGACATTCCCGGTGATATTGACTAAGGAGCTCAATTTTTACGTGTTGTAGTTTAACATGTGCAAAACATTTGTATCCCCTGCAAATATCGGCAAGGTCAGTGATATTCTCAACAATGTGTGCCATTGCAATTCATGCCATACGTTTTCCCAATGTATTCTGACATGCCAAGATCAGAGGGTCATATTTAAAAAACTGGTGCATTAAAATTTTTTGTACTTCAGGATTTTGATAGTCTGTTACATTGTCTTTCACACGTCGGTGTCAGAACTGTGAGACATTTTCATAATCGGGGGGAAGGCCGTAGCAATAAGCAGAAAGTGCAATCACCCTTTCCCAGTGTAAGTCCGTGTTGTGATGAGTTTCTAAAATTGGTTTGCGATTTTCTGAAATATATTCCATACAAAAATATAATTTGGACAGCCGCTATTTATTTGGATATTCCCTTTCACTGAAGATGTCTACAGTATTCCAGCCGGATTAGTACTGATCGACGAGAGCCATCTACAGGCGAAAGGCGACATAACATAACAGCAGCAGCATTTAAGGTGGAACGAAAAACGCGAATAAGAAGCTGGCGAATAAGAAGCCAACTTCAGCCTCGTAGCAGACCCTGGGAGGCACGCTCAAAATAATCATCTTTCCCAGTACTTCAGAGTCATATTTAGAGCGCTTTACTGCAATTTTATGTGATCGATGGAAGATGTGAAGCCATAGAGCCTGTACTGCGCTTTCACATTGAAATTGAAGCCATTTCTTATGCTTTCTCTCAGTGTCGGGGCTGCAATTGCGTGTAAAGGAGGCGACTTGAAAATGAAACGTGTAATCACCTTACAGAGGGTCTTCACGACGGGGTGCGTCAGCTAGTTTTCCATTATTGTCAATTTACTGGACTTCTGAAGAAACCTATCGACATCGAAAATACAAACTGCACAGCTTAAGGCACATGAAGAGAAATCCGTGTGCTGATTGACTCAAAAATGTCGCTACAAATAATCCGCCGGGTTGATTTACTTGTCCGACCACCTCCCTCCGTCCCTCTTTGCTGTTAGCACAATTCTTCCACTTTCTTTTCTTGTATTTTCCTTGCTATTTTACTGTTGCTTTTCCCCATGAGGAGATGGATCCACAACCGAAACCGTTTTCACCCTGTGTTTCTGCAGCGTCAGTCTGTATGAGAAGCACAGCTCCAGTGGCGCAATCGGTCAGCGCGCGGTACTTATATAACAGTGCACAGCGGAGTCATGCCGAGGTTGTGAGTTCGAGCCTCACCTGGAGCAGTATAGCCTGTCTTTAGCTACTGAAAGCAACTGTCGAGTTTAGATACTCTTAGGTATTTGATGGAGATAAATTAACATCAAACGAACAAGTAAAGGTAAAGGTTTATTTCGAGTCACGATCAAAGAAGGCTCCACAGCTGAAACATTGTTTCCTTCTCTTTTCAGCATGGAATAAACCTATACTTTTCCCTTTGCAGCATGCCCACGCATGCTGACGCAGCTCCCTACTTAAATTACTATCAGCTGTGTACTGTAATATGATTTGACTCCACGCTTGTGTTTCTCGGGAGACAGCAGAAATATTGAGGATTTGCGGCTACAGAAAATAATGTGAACTTTACAGGCAAAAGTAAGGTTACGTTAAAGAAACAAAAACTTATTGTCACCCTTTTCAACTTGATTATTTAAGACATTTGTTCGGAATAGTATATCTTCTCGTGTCTGTGGCTGTTGTCCTACAATAACGGTGGTGAAATAGCAGGAATGTGCAGAAAGAATCGGAGATAGAACAGAAGACTCATCTAGTCGATAGTAAGGTTGTGTAGGACCTCACACACGTCGATGTCAGTGTTGAGTAGTGTGGTTTAAATCTTCTTCACGAACCAGAAAGGAGTAGAAACCTAAAGTCTTCTGATCCGTAATCAGACACGTTATCTATTGTGCCATTGGCGTTTGCATCGCGTTCCCATACAGCACCACATTCAGTTCAGAGCCGCTACTATTCATGTGTTTTGTACGTGTGTCTTATTACTACGTCTTTCATTATGTCTGGTTTAAAATAATGTATCTTTAAAACAGACAAAGGGTTTATGAGTCTCCCTGAAATTCACACACGAAGAATAAAAGATATCGCGTTTAAAAAGAACACAGAGATGCCGGCGATAGAAAACGGAGCGTCTTAAGTGCGCGCTATCACTGAACTAAACTCCCGATCGGTAAGTTTGTCGGCGGCTTTTTAATTGTGTTAGGAAGAGCAAACAGTCCACAGTGTACATTTTAAAGGTCTAAGCAAAACAATCAGACGTGAGGATTATTCAGAACAGGAGCCTCTACTTCTTTGTATACTGAGTTTTCGGGTGAATGTCAAAGTGAAAGACAAATGAGCAATTTTCACTTTTTGATTAAGGAACAAGAAAACACCATCCTTCAAACTGGATTCAGACCTGGGATATAAGAAATACTCGCTGCTTTTTCTACAGTCTTAAGAGCTAGCAACTGAGCTATCGAGAGGTCGGAAAGTAAATGTTTTGTCACACGCGTAGCCCAATGCAGTGTAGTGTTCCTCTTTATTTAAATCCCAGTTCGACATCAAAATACTCACTCCCATAGTCTCGTTTAGTAGAAGAAATGGACCAGGCTTCTACTGTATAAACGTCCAGAGTTCTTATAAAACATTTGAAGGGATATCAGTGCAGGAGGAAATTGACTCTTTTTCTAGTGGGATCAGGATCACATAAAACCTTTCGTTTGGATTGAGAAGAGGATCATGGTGACACTCAAAACATACTAACCTTTGCTTCTTTCGAGGACGAATGGATTATTGAGCTGCGAACATCGGTTCAAATCAAATCTCTCCAACTGCAGTTGCTTCTTTGAGAGTTTCTCCAAATCTTTCAACTGAACGTCAATATCGAGGGATATTGACGGTAAAATCTTACGGATTTTGGTTTTCTTTTGATCGAAATTGTATTAAAATTCGAGCCTCTTTCACAGTTGTATAATACTTTCCCCTGCATCCTCAGATAAAAATTCTAAATACCACAAAGTTACAATATATGGAATAGCATTAATTTTTAACTGTTTTTTAAAATTTGCATTTATTTAGAGCTACATTTAGTGCCAGGTAAAGATAACATTGTTTATATTGATGGGATATAAATGTACGATGAATTTATGAGCTAAAAGGTGTACGCAGGTGCCTTTTGCGTACTTTAATCAAAGACAATAAATAACTTTCACTCAGACGTTGATCAGAAGCTCAATAAATGACGAAGCAGAGGCTCCTGTTCCGAATTCCCCTCACGTCTGATGGTCGTGTTCTGATCAAGATCAATCTAAATTGGTACAAGGGATTTGAACAAATCTGGTCTTTAAGTTCAGGGACTGCTCTGTCTGCTTTGTAATTCAAAAATAGATACAAATGTCAAGTTTTTTATAGATAAAGTGTTGTCTGTTTTCAAAAGTTAGGTACTTAATTGACTTTATGATTTGGTTTTGATTTTGAATCGTTATATTATTAAGTTTGTGCTTTCTCTGTTTTTATCGTATTGTGAAGTTATTTTTTAAACAAACGCTTACAAAGGCAAACAGGGCACACAGTACAAGCTACTGTGCACTTTTGGGAGTATACCAGGTTCGATATAAAATCGCAAAAATGTAAAAGGAGAAAATACCCCAGACTGCGTGTAAAGCCCTCCTTGAGGTATGCTTTCAAAATAGCTGCACCAGGCACTTGGACACAGATAAACACAGGGATTTAAAATTCAGGAATATGAATGGTCAATTGCTTACAGTTGGTTTTTTTACGTTTCGTATTTAGCGATTTGTGTATAAATCTTTTAACAATTCATTAAAATGCTAACAATATGTAAAATAAAAACAACAGCACCGTTAAATGCCGGGGAGATGGGCAGTTTTTTTTTTTACAATCAGATTCCAATCTCTAATGCTGTGTGTGAGAGCTGTGTGTGAGAGCTTACTGTACATAACGTTCCTTTTCTCACATTTTCTGACAACTATTTTTTCTGACCAAAGGGGCACCCTGTCAAGATGTGAGTCGCTCTTGAATCAGAGCTGGGTGACACGGGCTTCTTTTCTGATATAGTTGTACGAGAAGCAGGAGGAATCGCTTCACTCGTATGAAGCATGAGCTGAATCAGGAGTGAGACATTTCGTGTGTTTGTGCATATGTCAACGCCTGACCTACATCGTAAAACTAAAACTAAATTAAAAACTAACATTAAGTTGTCAGAGACATTCATTTATATACAAACATTACTTGTTTCTTTGCAGATATGCATGCTGAAGTAGCTACCCACCTGAATATATTAAACGTTTCATCTATACAATCAACATAGTGTTCTCCTGAATAACTACTCGAAAGAAGCCGCAGCTCAGGTGTTAGAGAGATTTGAAATCAGATCGATGGATTTAGAGTCCAGACTGCTAACCGACAGCTGACACAGGTCTTTTACAGAACTGTTTTGATTTTTTCTACTTTGTCCCCGTGACGTCATTGTCCTGCTCGCAGCCGAGCCCGACACACGGTACCATCTGGTTTCTGTCGCTGGACGCTCACCCTGCGGTCCATGTGGGTCCTCATGCCCCAGTATAATGACGGGGACACTAAACTGTAAACAGGTGCCGTCCGTCGGCTGAGAAGTAAAACTGAGGTCCTGACTCTCTCTGGCCTTTAAAAATCCCAGGTCGTCTCTTGAAAGAGTAGGGGTGTAACCCCGGCATCCTGGCCCAATTTTCCATTGGCCCTTACCAGTCATGGCCTCCTAATAATCCCCATCTATGAACTGGCTTCATTACTCTGCTCTCCTCCCCACTGATTGTTGATGTGTGGTGAGCATTTTGGCACAGTATGGCTGCCGTTGCATCATCCAGGTGGGGCTGCACATTGGTGGCGGTAGTGGGATTCCCCATTACCTGTAAAGCGCTTTGAGTGGAGTGTCCAGAAAAGCGCTATATAAGTGTAAGTGATAATAATAATTATTATTATTATGTAAATTGCAATAAAAATAGAATATTTGATTCAAAATCGATTAATGTAAAAACTGATAAAGCTAATGCTTTTTTCAGGGCTATATCTACTTTTTTTAAAAAAGAGAAGTCTGTCGCGATTGTGAAATTTGGAGAAGATGCACCAGCGGGTGCCTTCACATCTCCAGCTTCAGTCTCGCCTCTAGCTGCGAGAAGGTTAAAAGCACACAAGTGATCTGTAGACGATGTTTGGGGAAGAGATAATTCTGTTTTCAGCACAGAGAGTGAGAATGAGCTCAGTCCGGCTCCAAGCAGAATCCATTCTGGTTTGGTTAC
Source organism: Atractosteus spatula (assembly GCF_055471065.1). Classification (NCBI taxonomy): domain Eukaryota; kingdom Metazoa; phylum Chordata; class Actinopteri; order Semionotiformes; family Lepisosteidae; genus Atractosteus; species Atractosteus spatula. The sequence goes on along the minus strand of NW_028296619.1, from coordinate 243,351 downwards.
TGTTAGACTGTGCGTCTGAGGCTCTTTGGATCGCAATGTGAAAAAAAACAATTCCTCACATCGAGAGGAAGGGAAGATATCATGTTTAAAAAATCAGAACCGAAGACTTGGATCCGGGGCCTCATACTTATCAAATTATTAAAATAATAGTTATTAAAATATCAGATTGTGTTTCTGCAACATTTCGTGCACAGTACGCCATTTTATCTAAAAATAAAACAACAGCCACAACAAGGGCTTTACACGCAGTCTGGGGTATTTTCCCCTTTTATATTTTTGCCACTTTATATCGAACCTGTTATACTCCCAAAAGTGCACAGTAGATTGTACTTAATAAAAATGTACAATTCACCGCTGGTATAAACAGATGTGTGCCGTGTCTGCCTTTGTAAGCATTTGTTTAAAAAATAAGTTCACAATACGATAAAAACACAGAAAGCACAAAGTTAATAATACAACGATACAAAATCAATACCAAATCATAAAGCCAATTAAGTAGCTATCCTTTGAAAACAGAGAACACCTTTATATCTACAAAAAACTTGACATTTGCATTACAAAATGTGTTTTTGAATTACAAAGCAGACAGAGTACTCCCTTAATTCATAGATCAGATCTTGGCCAAAACAAGACAATCAAACGGGAGCTGAATTCGGAACAGGAGCCTCTGCTTCGTCGTTTATTGAGCTTTTGATCAACGACTGAATTACACAGATTCACTATTTTAACTCTTTGATTAAAATACACAAAAGGAACTTTCCTTCAAGCCAGAGTCAAACCAACAACCTAAGGATTCCCAAGTGTTTCCACTAGAGTTCCCCACTCTACCAACTGAGCTATCAGGAGTTGCTCTCTGGCACATACTGCCCAATGTAGTGAAATGTTCCGGATGAGTAAAATCCCAGATCGGCATTGTTTCCAACTCGTTTCCTTAGTATTTTTTACCTTGAATTTAAGCCACAAACCAGGATTCTACTGTATAAACTTCTGGGGATATTAAAACATGTTTGATGGGGCATCAATCATTCCAGGCGGAAATGTACTCCTTTTTTTTTCTTGGGGGAAATGAGGAACAAAACTAAATGCCATTCTGTGTTTCTTAGAAGCATTATCACAGCTAATGCATGTAATGCCTTTAGTATGTGAAGGTGAGAGTTCAGTTATGCCAGGGAGTAAAGAGAACAGAAATTTAGAAAATTCATATTTAAATAGATTGCAAATCTTCAAAGTGTTCTGTCACTGCAAAATTATTACAGGGGTCTACCAGCTGCGATACGTGCTTGTTTTGGGACTATTTCCAATAAGTATCGCATTCGCAGTAATTGTGTGTCCTTACTGGTATCTTTTAAACTGTGAGGGACATTCGGTTATATAGTCATTATCCGATTTTAACGTGTCGTGCATTTTAATTTACTGAACATATAAATTGAAACGTTCTGAGTCAGAGCCCCTGCACTTCGTGCTAATTAGAACCACAACAATGCTCCCGTGTCCTGAGCACCACACTGAGCACACGTTCAGCTGGGCTCTGACTTTGTTCAGTACGACTTCTTGTTGCAGTTGAGCTCAGAGCTAGAGCTGATCTCCATATTCTACCGCACTAAGTACTTCGAAAGTTAGTCCACAGTACACACTTTTAAGTGGAGTCAGGTTTTTAAAAAATTAAACCAGCGCCCTGTCACAGAAAAGTACCCCGGTTTCCCGCGAAACAAGCGTAGGTACTCAGCACTATACTAACGAGGAGCGCTTATTCACAGCTGAGCGTGAGCTCTGTTTACTGTCAGCAGACATTTCCTCATTTCCAATGACGTTTTCGCCTGCTCTCAGCTTTTTAAAGACGGTCATAAACGCTCATGAAGTAATTCATGTCAGTTTGAAGTCTGTTTCTGTTGTCTCGGCTCTTGACGAAGAAAAGCCGTACCTGGGAGACTCCCTCTCTGAAGAAGTTTGCCGTCACCCTGCAAGGGAGAAGAGCCATCAATCACTGAGACAATTAACATTAAACACGTGAAATGCGAGATGTTTTGATTTTTTTCCCACTTAAGGCTTCTATCGTTTCTACTCGAACGAGAAAAGCTTTTCATCAGAAGTGGGATTTGAACAAACGTCTCCAAGAGAAACTGCTAACTGAACTCAACGCCTTTGACAACGAGCCTTCCTGCCTGTGGTTATTGTATTGAATTATATGTTTTATTTATTTCATAGAGGAAACTTGTACGAGCAAATGTAAAGTTTAGAGAAACTTTAAATAAAAAAATAAAAACGATCAGAAATCAAAAGTGCTTATTTTGCGGATCAGTACTGTATATTCCGATACCGGTGGTTCTGCAGAAGAAATAAGCCGAACTCCAAACACTGTTGCCATTACGGCTACTCTGGCTGCAGCTGCTTTAAGATCTACTCAGCGGGCACAGAAAGTTGAAGGAGGTCAGACTGGTTTGCGCTGTCTAAATAACAGTGTGCGAATTTAAACCTATTTAAATAAGATTATTTACAATGTAATACATGCTCCAAAAGCGTTAATACTGCACTGGCTGCTATTTGAAACGCCTTCATAAATGACGCGTAATAGAGATTGATGCAGTTGGCTTTTATGCTTCACAATACATTGGAATCAGGAAAGTATACTGTATTGTAATCAGGAAAATAAATCAATTATTAATATCCAATACAACGTCTGTTCTTAAAAATGATAGCTGTTTTACACTGACGTCGCTCTTTATGAGATAATCCAGATTGTGAAGACGACTGCACCCTAGCAGATCAAAATATTACACGAAGGCTGTAAAGCACGCTCTGAATTGATCCGAATATTTAATTTCCGCGATCCGTTTAGGCTACAACAGGCAACTTGGCGCTTCTCCAGCAAACCATTTCTCAGTTTTGTGAATTACTTGTGCTTCCAGCACACTAACACCTGCAGCTTGTCAGGATGGCCGAGTGGTCTAATTCGCCAGATTTAAGGGCTCGTGTTTTTCCATTGCTTGGGTGTTTTGGTCTCTGAATAGAGGCGTGGGTTCAAATCCCACTCTGACAGCTACTGTCTTTTCCCTGCCTTGCGTTTTTCCTGTCTTCTTGTGCTCGCTGACAACGACAGGAAGAGGAAAACGGAGAAACCGGCTTGGGGGCACATGATGGGCAGGGAAATACTTCTTGAACACTTATGTGATCAGCAGAAAGTCAAATAGGCTTCGATGTCTGCCTTAAGAACTGTTTGGGCTGCCTGTAATCGAGGAAAGATTAACTGCAAAGTATGCATTCAAATGTGAAAGACCGAAATAGAAAACCAGAGAAAGACTTATTAAAAGAAACATTGTTTTCCTTGCGGTTTCTCCTGTATTTCACTGGCTGGAGACACTGTGTCCGGGCTCAGCGGTTATATAAGAAAAGACACAGGCGCGGTTCAGGGTTCTGCGCTCCCCGTGCGGAATGCGCGTCTCTTCTCTCCTTTAATACCTTCATACACTCCTCTCAAACCATAGCAAATTCCCGGAATATTTCGGTTTTACCTATTTCACAGGTAGTGGGTCTTTCTTTCCGAGATCACAGGTAGAAACAATAAACACGCTGAAAACAGGAAGGTATTCCTGATCGTAGGCGAAGATGTGCAAAAATAAATTTCCTAAAATCCAATACGGTCTAGTCCCGTTCAGGTACTATTCTGATGTAGATGAATATTTTTGGCACAGCTGTTACAACAAACAGGCAAATAAACTTTTTTTATTATTTCATTCGAGCTGTAGTTTTGAAAATGTTTTTTTTTTCCATTCACTAAATAATACAAAACACAAACCCACCATAAACGTCTGACCATTGATATTCCTGAATTATAAGCTCGTACACACGTACCGCGAAATTCGTGCAAGAGTCACAGCTGGGAGGCAGTTCAACGAATATGATGCCTTTCAGGGGCCGAGTATTAGACACGCCTTATCGTGCAGAGATTATTCTTCCTCTACCGCAGTCTTTGCCTCGGACCACCCCTCTTGGCACATTAGCACTTTTAATTTTCGATTTTCTATATAGAACACCAAATATCTTGAGGAAGTCTGTCAAGCAAAGACTGCTGGATAATTGATGTGCAAACGTAGGTTCAAAATCAACATCCTCTGCTATTGCCGTTGATTCTTTGAGAGTTTCTTCAAGTTCTTCATCTGACCTTCAGTATCGAGGGATATTGAGCATAATACCGTACTATTTGTAGCTTTCTTTTGATCGCCCGTTTTATTAAAATGCCAGCCTCTTTTACAGTTATTTAGATGTTTGGCAAGGTGTAATAGCCCCCCTCGCATCCTCAGCTAAAATATTTTAAAAGTACAACAAAATTACATTATATTGAACAGCGTTTATGTTAACATTTATATTCAAATTAAAGTAAATATACGAAAATATTAAAATACAACTTCGGCGATCTGTCGTTTTTGCTTGTCAAGTTCTCAAACAATTTTGCTATGTATTTTAAATTACTTTAGCTGAAGATGCAACGGGAGCATTCCCGCCACCCACTGGAACCTATAATTCCATGGGTGAATACTAACTGCTTGGAAGTTGCCAATGTCCGTAATTATTGGAAATTCCCGGTAATGTTGTTCTACATGTTGTTTTACATGTTCTGTAAAACAAGACAGGAAAAAAAGGTACCGCTGCAATTCGGATCCAGCATCTCCTCTTTATGAAACAGGTGTTTTAACCAGCTTTACCACAGCGCCGGCAGAACACTATTCTTATATAGGTGGATACCCACCCTCAAACCTTTGTTCTCCCGCTACTTTACCTTTGCCTACTGCCCTGTCTCTCTCACACCTGAAGAAGGCTCCACGGCCGAAACGTTGTGTTCTCTTTCTTCTTTTTTTCAGCATGGAATAAACCTATTACCTATTCTTATACAGCCGCTTGGACACACCGCTCTGAGACATCTGAGGTCGATGTGCGCTGAGCCTGGTCGCCGACCAAAATCATGCCCAAGTGTAGATGGCTTTCGTGACGAGGTGGCCGAGTGGTTAAGGCGATGGATTGCTAATCCCTTGTGCTCTGCACGCGTGTCCCATCCTTGTCGGTTTATGTCTTCGACTTGTGATCCGTTTCTAAGTCGGACTTGCTTTCTTTAGCTACTGTAGTAGAGCAGTAATATTTCTAGCGTTGGCTGAACATGGCTTACAGCAGTAGCTGACAGATATAGTCTCTTAATAGGTTAAATTTATGCTTTGTACTGCTTTCACCTGATATTAATAGTAGTCCTGATGAACGATTTAGGGACATGGCGCATCTTGAAAATGTTCTTGTTAATTTCAGTTGGGAAAAAATGCACTCACCAGAAGCAGAAACTGGTCGTATCTGCAAAATGCGCAATGCAATAGCAATGTCTTGCTATGAGTCCTTACCTGTTACAGGAGGCGTTGTAGGACTTTTTAGCTCAGAAAAAGCTATCAATTCATCTTACATTTCTACTCCATCAATATTAGCAATGTTATCTTTACTAAGCTCTAAATATAGCTCTAATTAAATGCAAATTTTAAAATACATTTTAAAATAAATGCTATTCCATATATTGTAACTTTGTGGTATTTAGAATTTTTATCTGAGGATGCAAGGGAAAGTATTATACAAATGTGAAAGAGGCTTGTATTTTAATACAATTTTCGATCAAAAGAAAACCAAAACCCGTATGATATTACTGTCAATATCCCTTGATATCAACGTTCAGTTGAAAGATTTGAAGAAACTCTCAAACAAGCAACTGCAGTAGCAGAGAGTTTTGATTTGAACCGATGCTTGCAGCTCAATACTCCATTCGTCCTTGAAAGAAGCAAAGACAGGGATGTTTTGAGTGTCTCCATGATCCTCTTCTCAATCCAAAAGAAAGGTTTTATATGATCCTGATACTACTAGAAAAAGGGTCAATTTCCGCCTGCACTGATGTCCCTTCAAACGTTTTACGTTAAGAACTCTGGACGTTTATACAGTGGAAGCCTGGTCCATTTCTTCTTCTGAACGAGACTATGGGAGTGAGTATTTTGATGTCGAACTGGGATTTAAATAAAGAGGAACACTAAACTACATTGGGCTACACGTGTGACAAAGCGTTTACTTTTCGACCTCTCGATAGCTCAGTTACTAGATCTTAAGACTGTAAACAAAAACAGCGGGCATTCCTTATGTCCCTGGTTTGAATCCAGCTCGAAGGATGGTGTTTTCTTGTTCCTTAATCAAAAAGGGAAAATTGCGAATTTGTCTTTCATTTTGACGTTCACCTGAAAGCTCAGTATACAAAGAAGTAGAGGCTCCTGTTCTGAATAATCCTCACGTCTGACTGTTTTGCTTAGACCTTTAAAATGTACACTGTGGACTGTTTGCTCTTCCTAACACAATTAAAAAGCCGCCGACAAACTTACCGATCGGGAGTTTAGTTCAGTGATAGCGCGCACTTAAGACGCTCCGTTTTCTATCGCCGGCATCTCTGTATTCTTTTTAAACGCGATATCTTTTATTCTTCGTGTGTGAATTTCAGGGAGACTCATAAACTCTTTGTCTGTTTTAAAGATATATTATTTTAAACCAGACATAATGAAAGACGTAGTAACTAGACACACGTACAAAACAGATGAATAGTAGCGGCTCTGAACTGAATGTGGTGCTGTATGGGAACGCGATGCAAACGCCAATGGCACAATAGATAACGTGTCTGATTACGGATCAGAAGACTTTAGGTTTCTACTCCTTCCTGGTTCGTGAAGAAGCTTTTAAACCACGCTACTCAACACTGACATCGTAGTGTGTGCGGTCCTACACAACCTTACTATCGACTGGATGAGTCTTCTGTTCAATCTCCGATTCTTTCCGCACATTCCTGCTATTTCACCACCGTTATTGTAGGATAACAGCCACAGACACGAGAAGATATACTATTCCGAACAAATGTCTTAAAAAATCACGTTAAAAAGGGTGACAATTAGTTTTTGTTTCTTTAACGTAACCTTACTTTTGCCTGTAAAGTTCACATTATTTTCTGTAGCCGCAAATCCCCAATATTTCTGCTGTCTCCCGAGAAACACAAGCGTGGAGTCAAATCATATTAAATAACACAACACATCTATTAATTTAACACCCAGATGTGACAGAACACATGTAAGACTTACACACAGCTTTTAATATGCTATAGTGAATTTGCAAGTGTCCTGGGGAGGGAAGAGAACTGATATTAAGGAAATGCATATTTAAAGGGGATGTAAGTCTTAAATGTGTTTTGTCACATCTGGGTGTTAACTGAATAATTTTTTAGCATTATTTATTGTGTTTTGACTCTATACTTGTGTTTCTCAGGAGACAGCAGAAATATTGATGTTTACATTTATTTTCACATTCCCGGTGATATTGACTTAGGTACTCAACTATTTACTCGTAGTTTGACTCGTGTCAAAAGTTGAAAATCTCTGCAAACATCAAGATGGCTAAGGACGTGGAAAGAAACTCAATCACATTTAGAGAAGGTAATGTTTAGATCGGATTAATTCGAAGTGTGTCTCTGCGTGCGTTTGATCTACCAACGTTGTGTTTAACTGAAGGACACCCTGAGTGTGGCATAGAAACTAACACATGTCGTATTTTTTCTACATTCACAGATTTTTGGCTAAAGTAAAAACAAATCGTTGTCATTTTCTTGCCAGCTGGCAGTAATTCTTTTGCATTGATAAGAAAGATGAGCACTTTATCTTCCGCAATGTGTGGATTTCTTGAAAAATAAGCTGTGCCAAAAATGAAATGAACACTTCTTTTAAACATAACGCAGAAGCATGTTGTCTATACCAATAAACGGTGCGAGAAGACAGGAAGAAAAGCACCGTTGGGATTTGAACCCAGGATTTCCTGTTTATTAGACAGGAGCTTTAACCAACTAAGCCACAACGACGGCGAAGCAGTATCCTTTTACAGCCAATTGCACACACCGCTCTGTCACATCTTCGTTCGGTGTGCGGTGAGCCTGCTCGCTGAGCATGTTGAGAAAGGATGTGAAATGGCTTTTATCCGGCAATTTCATTACCAAGGAGCTCAATATGCTTTTGATGATCTACAGGGTGTCCAGTGCAACACAGGCGATGGACTGCTAGGATTTGGAGCCAGGATTTCCCGTTAACTAGACAAGTACTTTAACCAACTAAGCCACGGCGCCGGCAGAATTCTCCTCTTTTACTGCCACTTGGACACACCGCTCTGAGACACCTGCGTTCAGTAAGCGCTGAGTCGGCTGGCTGAGCACGTTCCCTCCTTTACATTCAATAGGAGCCCCGACACGAAGAGAAATGGCTTTTATTGTGCACTTTTCATGTCCAATGCGCTTGACATCTCCCAAGGGCGACAAAGTTCATTTACGACACTTTTCCTTTCTTTCTTTCTTCTTTCTGTACTCTTTGATGAAACAAAACGAGAAATCATGTAAGGGAAAATGTCTTTTTTCATGGAGAAAACATGCACCAGGAAATGTTGTGTTTAGAAGAAGTGAGTTAACATGAAAAGTGACCTAACTTACCGGAGCAAATGCTCACCTAGCAAGATCTGCTTTACTACTAGAGAGAAGTAGAGTGAAAGACGTGATCATTTCACGCCGTTGTGGAACAAAATTCCTTTTTTCTTGGAATTCTAAATCAATTAGAAATTCAGAGCGACACATAAAGGCTTTGTCTGCTTAAAAGTGATGATTTTTAAAAACTGATAAAAATGTAGAAAACACGTTTCTCACGTAGAAATTTAAGATGGGGGTGGGGTATTACTAGTAGCGGCGCTGAACTCACCATGGTGCAATTCAGTTACGTGGCGGGCTAGTGGTTTAATGGATAACGCGTCTGATTTCGGTTTATAAGATTGTCGATTTGACTTCTACCGGGGTTGTGTGATTTAAATCAGGCTCCTCAGAAATAGATGTCCGTTATGTAAATGAACCGCACCTGAAAGCAAACGTTGGGTCTGGGTTCCTTTCTTTCCTGCATGAAATAGCAAATCGTTACAAAAAAAACACCAACTAATGTCCAATAGTCCAATAGTTAGTTATTTAAGTAAACATGAATATACTGTAAGGTCTTGGTACATGGGAGTGGATTTCAACCACAATTAAAAAAGGGCAAATTATAATTACAGGCTTCAGACACTTTTTCATACAAAAGTGACCAAACACTCCCTAACTTTCAGGTTTGCTTGAACCTGTAACAAAAAAGCGGTCTGAAACTTCCATTCTCTGATGTCACTTTCTCTAAAGTCAGACGTGATGTTTCGCGGACGTGCAGTGTGCCTTTTCTCTTGTCGTGTTCAAGATGAAACGCTGCATAAGCTCCTGACTGCGTGGTCTGTACTGTTCTGTTATTTCGTTCAGATTACCTATGTGGTGTACAAATAATACTGAACAGCATGGTGTAATTTCCGGGTTTGGCACCAGCAACACCTGCAAACCCATCAGCTGACCTCGACGTGATTTGAACACGCAACCTTCTGATCTGGAATCAGACGCGCTACCGTTGCGCCACGAGATCACTCGCTACACGTGCTTTTAATTCCCCCAAAGAGAAAAATCAGCGTCCCTGAAAATTTTTTTGTTCATTCTCTCCTGTGAGGAACACCGCAACGAGGGTCTCTTCTTCCCAGACCACAGATTATTCTTCCTGCTCGGCTCTCACACAGGGAGCAGACACACCGTCTCCACTAATGTGTTTACTACATCTATAGATCTGACCCCCTACAGCCCCGATATTCCTGGACAGGATATTTACCACCAGCCTCGTGAACTTCTCATCTTGACCTCTCCCAGGAGGAGCACAATTAACACAGAATCCCCTCTCCATTTAGCATTTATCAAATTGCGTGGATGCAGACATCACTCAGAATCACCTGTATGATTCTCCCAAATTCAGACTGGCTGTGCTTTCAAAAATGTATAGGTGACTAGCTTCCTAACAGTTTTAACAGCATTTGAAAAGGCTGTTGATGCATTGGGCTTGAACTGACCCCGGGTCAACTGCTTGGAAGACAGCTATGCCCGACACTACACCATCAACGCGCACACCACAGAGCCCCTCAGAACATCATACGATAATGCCACTGATATCGGAAGCTTTCTCCAGCATTTGTGATGATTCCCCATATTGCGAAGGAATCATGATATTGTTCAATACTGTCGCTAGACGTTCGAATGGGTTTCAGGGCCAGGTGGACTGTTTCCTAGAGAGTCACGAACCGCAGTGGTATTGTATTGCAGTGAGACAACACAATGCCTGCTAGACTATTCATGCTATTCGTGCTAAATGCCACAGATTGTGTTTGTCCAGTCGTGTCAGTCATCCTGAAGCTACGGAAAGTCAGACGCAGATGTGCTGTAATACTTTCAGGAAGTTAGGATTTGTTTGTGCAAAATCCGAGAACATTGCTCTGTTATCTTATATCTTTGCTCTGTCATCATCATCAAGGCTCTGTCATCTACTGCTGAAAATGCGCAGTGGTTTTCTCAGAATGCCCTATGTATCCAAAGGATGTAAACTATGAAATAGTTAAACCTATGTAAACCTAAAGCTATAAGGGGAAGACAAATGTGAAGCGTTACAGCAATGGCATATCATGAGATGATTAATCGCAATTTCCATAGGAGCCCCATGGTTGCCTGGCAACCGTCAGCTTTGCGCAGTGGCAGTATCGTCGCCTATGAGGTTTAGCAGAGGCGCAGTTATTGCTAGTTGAAAACATTTCCCAATACCCCGCTTCCTCTGATTTGAAATACAATCAGTGGGAGCAATTTTTGACAGTCTCGTGAGAGGCTGAGCAAGGTGTTTAAAGACAAATTTTGTCATTGTATCATCATAGCACAAAGAAGCGTGTTTTTGTCTTCTCAACAGAAATGTTCTTTAGCTCTTTCAGCGTTATGCAGGGAACAACGTCCGTTGAGATCACCTTTGAGTCAGTGCAAATGTTTGTGAGCTGTCAATTCAATTTTAATATTGGTTGTACTGGTGTGCTGCTTGTCTGTGAAAAATTAATCTTCTGCTTCTTCATGCCGAATCATCTGCAAAGGTCGAGTTTATTCAATGTTTGCGCACAGCACTCCATCAGGAATATTTTGTCCTAGTTCAATAAGGACTTACTGCACGCATTCACAAACCTCACAAACCGATAAAACCGGTTTGCTGGTTAAAAGATTTTATTAAATGTGAAAAAAGGTCTGATTGTGAAAAGGTCAAAATGTTAGTGAAAAAATCAGTAACATGAGGAAAAATAAACTGTGGGAGCCCCATGACTCCCCATGTCATGCTGTATTTCTCTCTCATTCTACTGGGAGTGGTGCCGTTGCTTCTGGATAAAGACTCTCAGTAGTCATTCCAGACAGGTCAGGTATGACTGTGCTTTGCCACAAGAACCTCAGAGATTGTAAGCTGGGTAGTTTCAGATCACTATTTTATTAAAGGTTCAAGCAAACCCAAATACTTTTGCAAGAGACATTTCAGAATCCCAGTCAAATCCAGTATGATTGCTGGATCCTTCGAATTCGACTGAAGTATAGCACAGATCTGCAGTCCACCATTAGAATACTGTGGGTGTGTTGTATAAGCCACATGGCCAAAATAGTTCTAAAACAGGAGATGCATCCTCGTTTAGGAATGTGGTATAAAGTGAAATGGTCTGGGAAGAGTCCTACGTTTGAACAGTTCAAAATAGACGTAAAGGGGTATTTACGGACTCTTTCGAAATGTAAGAACAAGCTGTGCGGACCTTATATTTATTTACCTTGTGTAATCGTTTTTCATAAAGTGTAATTGTATTATAGCATGTGCCCCTGATGATTTTCTTCATACGTTATATGTGCTCTTGTTTGTATTGTATGTAGTTTTGTTGTTCAAATAAAACGTAAAAGACACAACTTTCCGGATGCGGCTGCTGTAAAAATAAAATGACATCAAGGGTGCTGTACGCAGAGGTCTGAAACCTGCTCCACAGAAGATCTTTATCCAGAGGTGTTAAAGAAGTCGAGATCTCACCATGAGAGGGGAAGCATCTCAGAAAAAGCAGGTGCAGTCGGTTCCACGGTCATAACGCCACTAAGTCGGGTGACAAGAGCAAAACCCACCCGACCTCCTCCGAGCAAGTAATGAGACAAAGAGACAGCGCACAGCGGGTAGCGTGGCCGAGCGGTCTAAGGCACTGGATTAAGGCTCCAGTCTCTTCGGGGGCGTGGGTTCGAATCCCACCGCTGCTAGGTGCTTCTGTCGCGACCCCCTTTCAGCTGACTTCAGACGAAAGGGAGGGAACTGCTTTTTGGCAGTCTCTCGAGAAACTAAGCAAAGTGTTTAAAGATACTTTCTCAGCTTGACATCAAGGCACAAAACAAAAACCTTCTTGCGTCCTCTCAACCCAAAAGCGCTTTGCCACTTTTTGCGTTATGCAGGGAACGACGTCTGCCCAGATCACTTTTGTGTCAATGCAAATCGTAGTGTGCCCTCCGTTTTAATGTTGGCTGTGCTGGCGTGCTGCTTCTGTCTGTGAAATATGAATGTTCTGCTTCTTCACACCGAATCGTTGGCGGGGGTTGAGCTTGTTAAATCTTTGCGCATAGCGCTCCTTTGGAAGTACTTTGTCCAAGTTCAAAAGCGATCGTGGGATTTACTTCATGCGTTCAAAAAGCATGCCTCGCACGACAGATTTAAATGGGGAATGGAGCCTGCTTCTTGCTGTTTTTCCTGTGGTTGCAGTTACAAAGTTGATCGTGCTTTCACATTCTGTTAACAGTATTCACTGGCTGAGCTTTATCAGTTGGTTCGTAAAGGAATCTCTGCTTCGGTTCCAGAAAAGTCATCTGTAGTGTGTTTTTTTCCGTGCCCATGGCAGTCTTTTAAAGCTGGTAGTAATGGCGGCAAAGTTAATTTTTTATCCTCTTTAAAAGAATAAGGACGGGCTGGGGCGAGCTCCATCTACCACTCTTTCAGCTAACCACCGAACTCGCGAACTGATTACACTGCAGAGCCCCAGGCGCCTCGCTTTTCTCCATTCTCTGGGTTAGGGTGAAAAAAAAAAATTTGCTGGTATTAGCTGGCCTGCTGGGAGTACCTCTTCTTCACTGATCAGCAAGATTTGTGTTTCATCTTTCGCAAGTTGTATAGATTTCTTTCAAAACAAGTTGTTCCAGAAAGGAAACGAACACTTGCATTCACCTGAATTAAAAGGCATGGGATTTGCCCATAAGGATAAATTCTGTACAGTAAGACAGGAAGAAAGGCACCGCTGGGAATCGGACCCAGGATCTCTTGTTTACTAGACAGGCACTTTAGCCAACTAAGCCACGGCGCCGGCAAAGTGCTGTCCTTTGACAGCCACTTGGACACATCTCAACTGCTCTGAGACATCTGCGTTCGGTGTGCACCGAGCCTGCTCGCCTTGCAAGTTGCCTCATTTACATGCGATAGCTCCAGCACTAAGATAAAGGATGAGAAATGGCTTTTATCTGGCACTTTTCATGTGAGAGGATCTCAATCTGCTTTCCGTGTACAAGAGGATGTCCAACTCATGTAGCTAAAGACGTAGACGACAGTGCTTCGCTGAAATCTTGATCTCAGAACCCTCGGCATGACTCCGCTGTGTTCTGCTTTAGACAAAGGGGAGAAAAGACTTCTTTCATCACACGTTTTGCACTGTTTACGGTGTTTGCAGTGCTCTTTCTTAAATGAAAACCAGGAATCGCCACCATATGAGGTGAGACTAGATAATATTGGAACAAGTAGCCTCGCCATTCCATGCGTGACGTGAGCAAAGTGTAATTCCTGTCTTTATAGTGTGCTTGTTAGAGACTTAGCTGGCACCCAGAGTGCTTTAAATCCGGAATTCAGCAGCCCAAGACAAGAGAGCTTCCTTCGTCTATGTTTTTTGAGTGAAGGGGGGAAACCATGCGTGTGCTGCAAACGATCTTAGTATCGAAGTGCCGTCCCACATAACCGATCCGAACAATCTGCTTTACAGAGGAGCACTGCCGGAGCTTATCGTTGGCAAACTGAAGACCAGGCCGACCTCTTCTGTGACTCTTGAACACTGAATCTCAAGGTTGTGAATTCAAGCTCCACGCTGGCGGGAAATTCCATAGGTAATGATCACATTTTCTTGCATGCTAATCAAAAGAAATATTAAGAAAACTTTTCCCGATACCAGCTTTTTACAAAAGTAAAGGCACACGGCACATGTGTGCCACATCACGTCCGAGTTTAGTGACAACTACCTCAGAGATTGTAAGCTGGCACAAAACAAAGTTTCAGATCAGATCACTTTTTTTTATCAAAGGTCCAAGCAAACCCGAATACTTTTGCAAGCGACATTTCAGAATCCCAGTCAAATCCAGTACGATTGCTGGATCCTTCGTATTCGACTGAACTATAGCACAGATCTGCCGTCCACCATTAGAATACTGTGGGTGTGTTGTATAAGCCATACCGCCCAAAATAGTTCTAAAACAGGAGATGCATCCTTGTTTAGGAATGTGGTATAAAGTGAAATGGTCTGGGAAGAGTCCTACGTTTGAATAGTTCAAAATAGACGTAAAGGGGTATTTACGGACTCTTTCGAAATGTAAGAACAAGCTGTGCGGACCTTATCTTTATTTACCTTGTGTAATCGTTATTCATAAAGTGTAATTGTATTATAGCATGTGCCCCTGACGATTTTCTTGATACGTTATATGTGCTCTTGTTTGTATTGTATGTAGTTTTGTTGTTCAAATAAAACGTAAAAGACTCAACTTTCCGGATGCGGCTGCTGTAAAAATCAAATGACATCAAGGGTGCTGTACGCAGAGGTCTGAAACCTGCTCCACAGAAGATCTTTATCCAGAGGTGTTAAAGAAGTCGAGATCTCGCCATGAGAGGGGAAGCATCTCAGAAAAAGCAGGTGCAGTCGGTTCCACGGTCATAACGCCACTAAGTCGGGCAACAAGAGCAAAACCCACCTGGATTCCTCCGGGCAAGTAATGAGACAAAGAGACAGTGCACAGCGGTTAGTGTGGCCGAGCGGTCTAAGGCGCTGTATTAAGGCTCCAGTCTTTTCGGGGGTGTGGGTTCGAATCCCACCGCTGCTAGGTGCTTCTGTCGAGACCCCCTTTCAGCTGACTTCAGACGAAAGGGAGGGAGCTGCTTTTTGGTTGTCTCTCGAGAAACTAAGCAAAGTGTTTAAAGATACTTTCTCAGCTTGACATCAAGGCACAAAACAAAAACCTTCTTGCGTCCTCTCAACCCAAAAGCGCTTTGCCACTTTTTGCGTTATGCAGGGAACGACATCTGCCCAGATCACTTTTGTGTCAATGCAAATCGTAGTGTGCCCTCCGTTTTAATGCTGGCGTGCTGCTTCTGTCTGTGAAACTTGAATGTTCTGCTTCTTCACACCGAATCGTTGGCGGGGGTTGAGCTTGTTAAATCTTTGCGCATAGCGCTCCTTTGGAAGTACTTTGTCCAAGTTCAAAAGCGATCGTGGGATTTACTTCATGCGTTCAAAAAGCATGCCTCGCACGACAGATTTAAATGGGGAATGGAGCCTGCTTCTTGCTGTTTTTCCTGTGGTTGCAGTTACAAAGTTGATCGTGCTTTCACATTCTGTTAACAGTATTCACTGGCTGAGCTTTATCAGTTGGTTCGTAAAGGAATCTCTGCTTCGGTTCCAGAAAAGTCATCTGTAGTGTGTTTTTTTCCGTGCCCATGGCAGTCTTTTAAAGCTGGTAGTAATGGCGGCAAAGTTAATTTTTTATCCTCTTTAAAAGAATAAGGACGGGCTGGGGCGAGCTCCATTTACCACTCTTTCAGCTAACCGCGGAACTCGCGAACTGATTACACTGCAGAGCCACAGGCGCCTCGCTTTTCTCCATTCTCTGGGTTAGGGTGAAAAAAAAAACTTTGCTGGTATTAGCTGGCCTGCTGGGAGTACCTCTTCTTCACTGATGAGCAAGATTTGTTTTTCATCTTTCGCAAGCTGTATAGATTTCTTTCAAAACAAGTTGTTCCAGAAAGGAAACGAACACTTGCATTCACCTGAATTAAAAGGCATGGGATTTGCCCGTAAGGATAAATTCTGTACAGTAAGACAGGAAGAAAGGCACCGCTGGGAATCGGACCCAGGATCTCCTGTTTACTAGACAGGCGCTTTAGCCAACTAAGCCACGGCGCCGGCAAAGTGCTGTCCTTTGACAGCCACTTGGAGACGTCTCAACTGCTCTGAGACATCTGCGTTCGGTGTGCACTGAGCCTGCTCGCCTTGC
The DNA here is from genome assembly GCF_055471065.1 of Atractosteus spatula. Classification (NCBI taxonomy): domain Eukaryota; kingdom Metazoa; phylum Chordata; class Actinopteri; order Semionotiformes; family Lepisosteidae; genus Atractosteus; species Atractosteus spatula. Next base: position 227,096 of record NW_028296619.1, on the reverse strand, counting down.
AAGTTCCCTCATTTACATGCGATAGCTCCACCACTAAGAGAAAGGATGAGAAATGGCTTTTATCTGGCACTTTTCATGTGAGAGGATCTCAATCTGCTTTCCGTGTACAAGAGGATGTCCAACTCATGTAGCTAAAGACGTAGACGACAGTGCTCCGCTGAAATCTTGATCTCACAACCCTCGGCATGACTCCGCTGTGTTCTGCGTTAGACAAAGGGGGGAAAAGACTTCTTTCATCACACGTTTTGCACTGTTTACGGTGTTTGCAGTGCTCTTTCTTAAATGAAAACCAGGAATCGGCACCATATGAGGTGAGACTAGATAATATTGGAACAAGTAGCCTCGCCATTCCATGCGTGACGTGAGCAAAGTGTAATTCCTGTCTTTATAGTGTGCTTGTTAGAGACTTAGCTGGCACCCAGAGCGCTTTAAATCCGGAATTCAGCAGCCCAAGACAAGAGAGCTTCCTTCGTCTATGTTTTTTGCGTGAAGGGGGGAAACCATGCGTGTGCTGCAAACGATCTTAGTATCGAAGTGCCGTCCCACATAACCGATCCGAACAATCTGCTTTACAGAGGAGCACTGCCGGAGCTTATCGTTGGCAAACTGAAGACCAGGCCGACCTCTTCTGTGACTCTTGAACACTGAATCTCAAGGTTGTGAATTCAAGCTCCACGCTGGCGGGAAATTCCATAGGTAATGATCACATTTTCTTGCATGCTAATCAAAAGAAATATTAAGAAACTTTTCCCGATACCAGTTTTTTACAAAAGTAAAGGCACACAGCACATGTATTTAGTAACAACTACCTCAGAGATTGTAAGCTGGGTAGTTTCAGATCAGATCACTTTTTTTATCAAAGGTTCAAGCAAACCCGTGTAGCGGCAATGCTTGTTAATAAGACAGAATTAAGTGTTGCTGTGCTTTCCCAAATGAGGCCCCATCTCTCTCTTCAAATCTGTGGTGCAGCCACAGAGAAGCTATTCATGCAGGCTGATTTAAAGATGTTTTCTTTTGATAAGGGACAGCTCCCAAAGGGGGATGCACTTAGCTAAGCCTGGCTATCATGATCAATGGTCATCCATTGGCGCCTATCTGTCTAGGGAGTGCCAGAAGGACATCAGGACTGCATTCCTAAGTGTCAGGAGTAAGTGACTCACATCTCACCTTGATCAACCAATCAGGGACTGGTAGGGCCGAGTAACCCACGTAGGACTCTGATGCCCATGGAACTTTCAGCCAATGAACGAGCTGAAGTTCCTCCAGGTAACAACAGGCAACACAGAGGGCCTGCGAGAATTCTGTGAACTTTTTCGGACAATTCAAAGGAGAATTCCAGGGCAGGACGGCCCAGGAGCAGAAGGCTCCCAAGGGAAGGACATTCTCGCAGCGCGCCTCCTGACCATCCTGAGACTCAGCCCGGACAACCACGGAACGGCCAGTGTGTCCGAGTGCCAGAACTTTCCTTTGTTCTAAGAGTCTTGAGTGGAGGTTGCCAGAGAGTAACCAGAGGATCCACCCGAAGTTAGCATCAGCAGTAAGCCTCGTGAACAGGTCAGAACTGTGGACAGCTGAATCACTATTCAGAACTAGCGCTTCATCAGGAACGAACTGATCTTCTTCCTGACTTGCTGGGACCCACATTCATCTTTTCTCCTGTGCACAAACTCTTGCTAGTTTCAGCCAAAAGAGAGCATCAGCAGCACACCGTCGCAAGCCGCAACAGCACAGCTTAGCACCTAGCCAGAGAGTGCTTATTGGACAGCAACAAGCCTGCAACTGTTTCTTTGTGCCCACAGGAGATCTGAATCCCCAGAGATTGGATGAGTATTCAACTTCACTGCATTACTGCTCGAGAATTCAACTGTTATCCCAACCAGTTGATATCAATTTAATTCCTAAGAGTTATGTACTTGTTTCAAGTATCTAATGTAGAAGTTATGACGAAGTTCATTTACGAAACGGTCTAAATGAATGATATACTGAACGTATGTGCTCTTGATATATGTAACTCATCGTGACTGATTGAATATATATCTTTTGTATTCTGATAACCCTCTCGATAAGATCTGTTAGGTTTATATGCAGATTCTATGTATTAATAAATGTATCCTTGTGTATTAGTACCTGTGTGTGTGCGTTGTTTGAGTTATATCGCAAGGTTGGATTCTAAAGCCATTAAAAGAAGCATTTTGTGATTTATGGCTACAATTAATAATTGTCCCCGTGTAGCGGCAATGCTTGTAATAAGACAGAGTTAAGCATTGGTATGCTCCTAAAGGAGGCCCCATCTCACCCTCCATCTCTGTGGTGCAACCACAGAGAAAGAATTCATGCAAGTTGATTTAAAATGTTTTTCTTTTGATAAGAAGCAAGCTCCCAAAGGGGGATGCACTTAGCTAAGTCTGGCTATCATGATCAATGGTCATCCACTGGCGCCTATCAGTCTAGGGAGTGCCGGATGGACATCTGGACTGCATTACTAAGTGTCAGGACTAAGTGACTCATATCTCACCTTGATCAACCAATCAGGGACTGGTAGGGCTGAGTAACCCACGTGGGACTCTGATGCCCATGGAACTTTCAGCCAATCAACGAGCTGAAGTTCCTCCAGGTAAAAACAGGCAACACAGGCCTGGAGATTCAGATTCAACAAGATTGAGATTCAACAAGATTCAGATTCGGGAGATTCAGTAAGATTCTGGAGAGGATTCTGTGGACTGTTCTAAAGGGAATTCAAAGGAGAATTCCAGGGCAGGACGGCCCAGGAGCAGAAGGCTCCCAAGGGCAGGACATTCTCGCAGCGCGCCTCCTGACCATCCCGAGACTCAGCCCGGACAACCACGGAACGGCCAGTGTGTCCGAGTGCCAGAACTTTCCTTTGTTCTAAGAGTCTAGAGTGGAGGTTGCCAGAGAGTAACCAGCAGCAGGCCTCGTGAACAGGTCAGAACTGTGGACAGCTGAATCACCATTCAGAACTAGCTCTTCATCAGGAACGAACCAGTCCTCTTCCTGACTTGCTGGGACCCACAGTCATCTTTTCTCCTGTGCACAAACTTTGCTAGTTAAAGCCAACACTAACTAGCCGGTCAGTGAGCATCAGCAGCGCACCGTCGCAAGCCGCACAGCACAGCCTGGCACGGAGCCAGAGAGCGCGGATTGGACAGCAACAAGCCTGCAGCTGATTGTTTGTGCCTGCAGGAGATCTGAATCCCCAGAAATTGGATGAGTATTCAACTTCAATGCATTACAGCTCGAGAATTCAATTGTTATCCCAACCAGTTGATATCAATTTAATTCCTAAGAGTTATGTACTTGTTTTGAGTATCTAATGTAGAAGTTATAACCAAGTTCATTTACGAAACGGTCTTAATGAATGATATACTGAACGTATGTCCTCTTGATGTGTAACACTTCGTAACTGATTGAATATATATCTTTTGTATTCTGATAACCCTCTCGATAAGATCTGTTAGGTTTATATGCATATTCTATGTATTAATAAATTTATCCTCGTGTATTAGTACCTGTGTGTGCGCGTTGTTTGAGTTATGTCGCGTGGTTGGATTCTAAAGCCATCAAAAGAATCAACTTTGTGATTTACTGCTACAATTGATAATTGTCTCAGTAAATGCCCAAACCCTACAGAACTGGTGCCTTCAGAGAGCCACTATGATTACATATTTGGCGTCCCTGAACGGCTATGAAACACTACACCCGTAAATGCCCAAACCCCTACAGAACTGGTGCCTCGTGAGAGCACACTACATATCCGATGATAGAAGCTGTTAATCAAGAGTTAGATAAAATGTTGGATGATGGAATTATTGAAGACGTGAATGAAGGTGCAGAATGGATCTCAAATATTCTGATAATACCTAAAAAAGACACCAAGGAAGTGAGACTGTTTGTGGATCTGCGAGAAGTGAATGAAGCAGTTATCAGAGAGAGACATCCAGTACCAAAAAAGCTTGAAAAGGGTTCTGGCAAGTTGAGTTGGCCCCAGAATCAAGACACCTGACTACCTTCATCACACACAGGGGTTGTTACCGTTTCAGAAAAGTTCCTTTTGGCTTGTCTATTGCACCAGACGCCTATCAGAAGGCTATGGACTCAATGTTGTGTGCAATGCCAGATGTTGTATGGTACAGTATATGGATGTTGTTGTAGTACATGCGGAAAATGAAGAACAACTAGAACAGAGGCTCAGGCAAGTATTCCAAAGATTCCAAGACAGAGGCTTAACTTTAAATAAAGATAAGTGTATCTTTGGCCTAAAAGAGATCGAGATACTGGGACCTTTGGTCACTGCAGAAGGAATAATATCAGACCGAAAAAGGTGACAGCTGTTTGCAGTGCACCGAGACCTGAGAATGTTGCACTTTTGCGCTTGTTCTTAGGCACTTGTAGATTTTTTATAAAATTCATTCCCAATTATACAGATATATCAGAACCCTTTAGAAAACTAACTAGGAAAGGACAGGCAATGCAAAGTACATAGCTCTCCAAATGTTAAATTGCCCTATTCTGTTTGTGTTTTCTATGTAGAAGTTACTTAGTCTGCTAGCAATGAGGTGATATTTAGAAGCGACTTAAGTAGAAATTTAACTAAAATTTGAGTTGTTACATATTTGAGTTGTTGTTAAAAAAAGAGAGTTGAATGTGTTGAATAGAAATGGAAGGTTTTACATAAATTTTGTTGTAATAGATAATTTTCTTGTGTGTTGATATATAATTCTTACAATCGTATGGTAAGGTTCTGGACTAAAATAACAAAAGAGGAGATGTATTATAGTGAGTAGACATTGCGAGACAACACAACGAGGGAGTATGAATATATGGCATAAGGTTGTGATTTGTGTAGTTAATAAACAGGTCAAAAGAATATAAGAATGGCTCTTTATTAATATACAATATATTCTGGATCCAAAAGAAACATTTAAAGCTGATAAAGTTTCCATTTATTTTGCTTGTAGTTATAACGTCCCTCGAAGAGAGATTTTATCAGTTACATGCAATGTATATTTTTGGCTTTTTGTATGGTACCAGAAATATTAAAAAACATCTCATGAAGTATTGTCAGGACCTGCCTTTAGCGCTCTGTAGCGATAACGTTGCTGATATTCATGGACTAAGATGAACTGACAGCTTTATCTGCGCACCTTCTTTTTTTCAGCATGGAATAAACCTATTACTTGTTCCTTTGCAGCCTACGCACCTGAAAAACTAAAGCTCAGAGTCATGCTATGTCATGCTATAATTTAGAATGCAGTTCACTTTAAAATTAAAGGCAAAAAATAAAATCAGCATCACTCTACAAGAGTTAATAATACCTCTTCTACTACAGTGTCATCTACATTAAAACTTGTGTTAGCCCTCACCGGGCAATTTCCAATAATGACCAACATCATCAACTTCAAGTAAAATAAGATTCACACATGGAGTTTTATCTTGGAATGGAGGGCGGGAGAATTCATTTATACTCCCGTTGCATCTTGAGCTAAACTATTTTAAAAATATGATGCAGATTTGTTCAAGACATTTGTAATCGCCTTAAAGAGCGTTTTCATGAAGACATACGTCAGCTAGCTCTCCACTGTTAATTGACAGGACTTTTGAAGAAACTGTTCTCATACAACCAACATACAAATTACACATCTTAATAAACATGAATGGAAATCCGTGTTGTGAATAACATAAAACTGTCACTACACATGATTGAGTCCTTGAGTCTGGCACCTAAGACCACTCAGCCATCCTGACAAGCAGTGGAGGCTGCTGTTTTGAATGCGCCCGTTTCTTTGTCGAAGGATTATTAACTACTACTGATAGTTCTTTTCTTCTTATTACAGAGATTTCTACAGTGCAAGACAATTGACGATATAGATAAAGTAAAGTCTTGGCAAACTAAACAGGCATGGAAGCGGTTGGACCCCGCGATCTTCGGTTTACAAGACCGACACCTTAACGATTTATAATGACATTCACGAAAGATTTAAGGAAAGCACAACTGCCTGAACAGGGACTTGAACCCTGGACCCTCAGATTAAAAGTCTGATGCTCTATTGTCTGAGCTATCCAGGCTCCGGAAGGTAGTTAATACTGTCGGGATCCTCGCAAGTCACATGTCTCTTCTTGTGCCGAAGCGCAGTCGTACCTGACCCCTCTGGAATGACCACTGAAGGACTTTATCCAGAAGTGACGGCGCCACTCCCAGTAGAATGAGAGAGAAATACAGTACGACACGAGGAGTCAAGGGGCTCCCACAATTCATCTTTCCTCACATTACACATTTTTTCACTAACATTTTGACCTTTCACCATCAGATTTTTTCACATTTAATAAGATCTTTTAATCAACAACATTTAAGAAAGAAAACAAATGGAACATTTTTTGGAACAATAAATAAAAAACTTTCAATGCCTTGGTTGCATACGTGTGCACACCCTTTATAAAGGGGGTTGCAACTGTGCTGAAATTTAACCAGTCACATCCCAGATCATGTACAAAGGTTATTTGCCTTCACCAGACATCAGTTGTATTGATTCTGATTAGTCCTAATTTATATCAGCTGATCTCATATACAGTAACCAACCGATCTGGGAGAACAAACGTTCAAACTACACAGCGGAACATGAAAAGAAATCCAACTGCTGATTGTCAGCAAAGAATGTCGTTACAAATTATCCGCCAAGCTGTTTTATGTATCCGGCCACCTCTTTCCTTCCTACTCTGCAGTGAGCACAATTCTTTCAGTTTCTTCTCTTGTATATTCTTTTCTATTGTACTGTCCCTTTCCCCCATGTGGAGATGGATTCACAACCAAAACCCTGTTTTCACCCTGTGTTTCTGCAGTGTCAGTCTGTATGAGGGGTGGGTGTTCCACAGCTCCAGCGGTGCAATTGGCCAGCAAGCGGTGCTTATACAGCAGTACACAGCGGAGCTATGACGAGGTTGTGAGTTCGAACCTCACCTGGAGCAGAATGGCCTGTGTCTTTAGCTACTGAAAGCAACTGACAAGTTTAGGTGCTGGAGATGAGGTTTAAATTAATTTGAAAGAAACAAGTAAAGGTTTATTCTATATCACACCCAAAGAAGGCTCCACTGCTGAAACGTTGTTTCCTGCTCGTTTCAGCATGGAATAAGTAGTTGCAAGAAAATCAGCCGCCTGAATAGGGACCCTGAGATGAAAAGTTCGATATTCTACTGACTGGGCTATTCCCGTCTACTCAGTTTCTTTCTGAAACAGTGTTTTTCCAGAAATACTTACAATTTGTGAAATTTGTAATACAATCTTGCTTAAAAATTAGATGATTTTTTTCCCAAAAACTGTAAATGGAGAAAACCGACCCTTTTGAGTCTCTGTGGTACAATTGCTTAGTGCGGTCAGGTTGGGACTAAAATGATAGTAAGGTGCTGGTTCATGCACAACCTGGCATGCTTTTCTCACTGATCCAACATGAACATCATCTAGGGAAGAAGTGGCATGTAATGTTTAATACATTATTGACTTTATTGATAATTGGAGGGAATGCAAATGCTTTGCATGTATCGAATTACAGCACGTAACAACTGAGTACCTGAGTCGATATCACTGGGCAATTTCCAATAGTGACCAACATCATCAACTTCAAGTAAAATAAGATTCACACATGGAGTTTTATCTTGGAATGGCGGGCGCAAGAATTCATTTATGCTCCCGTTGTATCTTGAGCTAAACTATTTTAAAAATATGACGCAGATTTGTTCAAGACATTTGTAATCACCTTAAAGAGCGTTTTCATGAAGACATACGTTGGCTAGCCCTCCACTGTTAATTGACAGGACTTTTGAAGAAACTGTTCTCATACAAACATACAAATTACACATCTTAATAAACATGAATGGAAATCCGTGTTGTGAATAAAATAAAACTGTCACTACACATGATTGAGTCCTTGAGTCTGGCACCTAAGACCACTCAGCCATCCTAACCAGCAGTGGAGGCTGCTGTTTTGAATGCGCCCGTTTCTTTGTCGAAGGATTATTAACTACTACTGATAGTCCTTTTCTTCTTATTACAGAGATTTCTGCATTGCAAGACAATTGACGATATAGATAAAGTAAAGTCTTGGCAAACGATATAGGCACGGACGGGGTTGGACCCCGCGATCGTCGGTTTACGAGACCGACACCTTACCGATTTATAATGACATTCACAATAGATTTAAAGAAAGGACAACTGCCTGAACAGGGACTTGAACCCTGGACCCTCAGATTAAAAGTCTGATGCGCTACCAACTGAGCTATCCAAGCTCTGGAAGAAGGGTGACACTGTCAGGATCCTCGCAAGTCACATGTCTCTTATTGTGCCGAAGCGCAGTCGTACCTGACCCGTCTGGAATGACCACTGACGGACTTTATCCAGAAGTGACGGCACCTCACCCAGTAGTATGAGAGAGAAATACAGTACGACATGAGGAGTCAAGGGGCTCCCACAATTCATCTTTCCTCACATTACATATTTTTTCACTAACATTTTGACCTTTTCACAATCAGATTTTTTCACATTTAATAAGATCTTTTAATCAACAACATTTAAGAAAGAAAAGAAATGGAACATTTTTTGGAACAATAAACAACAAAAAACTTTCAATGCCTTGGTTGTATACGTGTGCACACCCTTTATAAAGTGGGTTGCAACTGTGCTGAAATTTAACCAGTCACATTCCATATCATGTAAAAAGGTTATTTGCCTTCGCATTTTTTAGAACAATAATTAAAAATAAACTTTCGATGTCTTGGTATCACACCCAAAGAAGGCTCCACTGCTTCCTTCTTGTTTCAGCATTGAATAAACCTTTACTTGTTCTTTTGCAGCCCATGCATGCTAACACAGCTACTTACTTAAATTACCATCACCTGTGGACCTCCAGCTGACCTGTACACAGATAGATAAGAGATTACTTGCTATGAATACAAACACTGTTACTGGAGGCGTGTTAGGGCTATTTTAGCTTAGATCATCAATTCATCTGACATTTCTTCTCCATCTATATCAACAGCGTCATCGCTACTGAGCGCTAAAGGCAGGTCCTGGCAATACAATCTTCTTTAGAAAACATTTTTCAAAGTATTTCCACTACCATACGTAAAGTAAAAGATACCGATTGCACGCAACTAATAAAATCTCTTTTCCAGGGACGTTGTAGCTAGATGCAAATTACAATCAAAAATGTATCAGCTTTAAAATTTTCTTTTGGATCCACAGGACGATCAGCACGAGACTCAAAATATGCCTGTGTTTGATTGTACAGCATAGATTGTACAGCATTTATGTTTATATTTATGTTAAAATGAAGGTAAATATATCAAAATATCAACATCCAACTTCACAGTGCTAACGTAACAATGCTTGTCAAAATCTCAAACAAATCCGCGTTGTATTTCTGAACTATTTTAGCAGAGGACGCAACAGGAGTATAAATGATATCTCCCGCCAGCCCTTCAAAGATACTTTTCCATGGGTGAATATGGTTCTCTGGGGAGTTGCGGCGTTGATCACTATTGGACTTCCCCGGTCTCAAGTGTTGTTGTTGGACACGGGCAAAAGACTCGCATTTTCGGCAAATATAAAGAGGTTTAAGGTTCCGGCTTTAGCGGAGGCAGTGTTTACATTGACAATAATAAGAAGATCGTCCCTGGGTGGGCTTGAACCACCAACCTTTCAGTTAACAACCGAATGCGCTCACCGATTGCGCCACAGAGACTGATGAGAGAGACACTTCTCCATTCGCACCTTTCCGGTCAAAAAATAAACATTGCTTGCATTTTCTTGCCAGTCGGCAATATTCCTTCTGCTCTGATAGCCAAGAATTAAATTTCATTTTTCACAAGCTGTATGAATTTCTTGAAAAACAAGTTGTTGCAGAAAGGAAATGCATTCATGCATTAAACTAAATCAAGCCCTATGCGGTTGTCCAAAATGGTACTTTCTGCACAAAAAGAAAGGCACAGCTGGGATGTGGAGCCAGGATCTCCAGTTAACGAGATAGATACTTAAAGCAACTAAGCTACAGTGCCGGCAGAATTCTCCTCTTTTACAGCCGCTTGGACACACCGCTCTGAGCCATCTGTGTTCAGTAAGCCCTGAGTCTGCTGGCTGAGCAAGCTGCCTCCTTTACACGCAACAGGAGCCCCGACTGTAAGAGAAACGAAGAGAAATGGCTTTTATTGGGCACTTTTCATGTCCAATGCGCTTGACATCTCCCAAGGGCGGCAGAGTTCATTTATGACACTTTTCCTTTCTTTCTTCTTTCTGTACTCTTTGATGAAACAAAACGAGAAATCATGGAAGGGAAAATGACTTTTTTCATGGAGAAAACATGCACCAGGAAATGTTGTGTTTAGAAGAAGTGAGTTAACATGAAAAGTGACCTAATTAACCGGAGCAAATGCTCACCTAGCAAGATCTGCTTTAATACAAGAGAGAAGTAGAGTGAAATACGTGATCATTTCACGCCGTTTTTTGTCAAGACAGAAAACCAGGCTGCTCCAGGTGAGGCTTAAACTTTCAACCTCGGCATGACTCCACTGATTATGTCATTTTACTGTACATGGCCTGAACAAGGAAGAAGATTGGAAGTCAAGACGTTATGGTGTTGTTGTAATACTTTCCTGCTCTTTTAATATTCAGGTTAAATCTTTTATTTTGGAGTACTTTCAATTGATATTAATCCTAGTCCCAATGAACGATTCTGGGCCATGGTGCATCTTAAATACTGTTCTTATAGGTTTCAGTTCCGAAAACAACTCAGTAGCCCGCTATGTGGAACAATTGAACACATTAGAACTGTTGTGAATGCAGTGGAAATAATTTAGTCACTAAATAACAAGCTTATGCACCACTCTGATTTGTTCTGATTTGCCTTGAAAATATTTTTTATGATGGCAAAATGATTTTTGAACTGAAAATCCACCACTCGCTTGAAAATTATTATATTTAACAAAAATTGCTTTCCAGACACCACAACTATTCACAATAATTTTATCAATACATGTCTTAATGAAAAGTGTATTTTTTTAATAATTAACTTTAATGTCCATCTTTATTAGTAGATGTATTACATGTACAGCCTTTAATATGCGATAGTGAATTTTCAGGTATCCTGAGGAGGGAAGAAAACTGAAATAAAGGAAATACATATTTAAAGGGGTGTGTTCTGTCATATCTGGGTGTTTGAATAGATTTGTTGTATAAGTTATTGTGATTTCACTCTATACTTGTGTTTTTCAGGAGAAAGTAGTTACATTGGGGATTTGAGGGTATAGAAAATACGTTGTGCTGTACGGGTAAATGTAAGGATATGTTGAAAAAAACGTATTGTCACCTTCGTGAACGTCATTATTAGATACCTGTTGATCGTTTAGTGACCTAGGCCTCCCTCTGGACTCTGCACTGAGTTGAAAGCTACGGGAGCTCCTCACTGCTTGTCCTGTATTGTTACCTGTGCTCTTGTCTACATTATCTACGTGCAGCACAGCACCAAGAACACCATAAACTTTGTGACGGAAAGTGCTTAAGAGCATGAAAAATATTGAACAATTCAAACATTCATAGAACAACTTGAAAAACTGAGGGACAAAAGACCATCTATTTCGCAGGTTCACAGTAGTTGCAAGAAAATCAGTCGCCTGACTAGGGACCTAGAGATAAAAAGTACGATATTCTACTGACTGGGCTATCCCTGTCTACTCAGTTTCTCTCTGAAACAACGTTTTTCAAGAAATTTGCAAAATTTGAAATACAATACTTGCTTAAAAGTGCAGATTATTTTTTACCCAAAACTGCAAATGGAGAAAACCAACTCGTTGGAGTCTCTGTGGTACAATTGCTTAGTCCGGCCACGTTGGGACTAAAATAATAGTAAGGTGATGGTTCAACTGCATCCAGGTATGCCTTTCTCACTGTTCCAAGGTGAACATCATCTATGGAAAAAATGGCATAAAATGTTTAACAGATTATTGACCTTATCGATACCGACGTCTTACCACTTGGCCACCACGCCTGCAGTTCCGCTTACTTTCCCATCAAGGCTAGCACGTTTTTTTAAAATACAAAAAAGTTCAATCTTTGAGCACAAATTGCCATGGTAGGAGGAATAAAACAAATATGACTGTTCAAATTAATTCTATTGAAACTGATTTAATCGCGCAGAATCTACAACAACAAAACCATGATTCTTAACAAGGAGATACTGGGCAGCAGTGGGATTCCAACTCACGCCCTCGAAGAGACGGCGCTTTAATCCAGCTCCTTAGAGCACTCGGCCGGGTTACGCTTGATAGCAGCTTTTCAGCACTTGTAGTCTGTCTTTGTGGTGTTATGCTGCATGGAAGAGACTGCACCTCCTTTTTCCGAGATGCTTTCTCTCACTTGGTGAAATATTCACTTCTTTGGCCCTCTGAATATAGTTCTTCTGTTAAGCAAGCTTCAGACTCTGCGTAATCGTCTTTTATCTTTCCCTCTTCTAGCTGTACTGTGGTTATTTTATATGTTCATCACTTGTATTTTCTTTAGTGTTTCCTTTCACAAACCGAAAATGTTCAAGGTGATCTTCTCACCACACTCCACGTAGATAAATTAAAAGAAATCACAGTAGAGTAAAAGACACGCAGTGAGGAGCTCCCGCAGTGAGTACCCTTGAATTCGAAAAGAGGAAAGGCGCACTGCACATCTGCGGAACATCGCAAAGTAATTTTTTTTATTAAAGGTTCAAGGAAACCTGAATATGTTTACTAGAAGTATTTCAGAATCACAGTCAAATCGAGTACGATTGCTGCACTGATCTGCCGTGTGAAATTAGAATACTGTTTGTGCGTTGTATAAAATACGCTGTTCAAAGCTTTTCTAAAACTACAGAGATACGTTTCGGAATGCGTCTTCCTGTAAAAATAAAATCTCCAAAACCGTAGACGAAGGAGAGAGCCGATAGTCCAGGGGAAGCCAGAGATCCAAACTCCAAAAGAGGGGAGAAACCAAAGTCGGAACCTGAACAGTACGAAGAGGTAGAAGGCGTAGCGCAACTAAGTAGCTCGAAAGGTAAACCAATACTGACCGAGGAAGTAGGGAAAGACTAGTGCTTAAATATAAAAGGAGACGGAGGTGTGGTGGTGAAAGTGTACACTAACAGGTAGACTAATGAACTAAGACTCCGCCTTCTTCTGCCTCTTTCGTTGCTGGGAGGCAGGGATCGTAACACATGGTTATAGTGTTACTACTGCTATTACAGCTACTACTACTGCTGCCACTGATACAACTGCAACTAATAAAATTTTACAGCTACTCCTACTGCTACTACTAATGTTTCTAAAGCTACTAGTAGTACTGTTACTGCTCCTAATACTGCTGCCACTGACACAACTGCTACTACCACTACTACCATTACTACTACGACCATGACTTCAGATTCTAATACTAATTCTGATACTAATACTCCTGCTACTATTACTGCTGTCATTACTACTAATAGTGATAAAAACAGAGCACTCACAGCTCTGTAGACATTGGTCTGGACTCTAGAAAGTGATTCGATTTGCATGCAGCTCTGGACCTCAACACCTGTTGATGGGTCACTTCTATCAGACACAACATTGGAGCCCAAGCCCACCTACAAACACATTCACACACACTGAGAGATACAGTATACACCTACACACTCACACACATTCACACACACAGACACTACACATACTGACTAACACCATACACATTTATACACACAATCAGACACATACATGCACAAATACAAACTAGCACACATTCACAGACACACACATACTGTAGACACTACACTAAGAGATACACACGCACACACTGATACGCACATTTACAGAATCACACATAGACAGTACACATACTCACAGACACAAACTCACATACTGACGGACACCACATACACTCTTACCTACAGTTACACTATTACAAACACTAACAAAAATACCACTAATATTACAACAGTAACACTATCACTATGACTAACACTATCATTATTACTAACAATAACACAAAGTTACTACTACACTACTAATACTAATAATAACAGTAATAATATCACTAAAACTAACATGACTACTAGTGTAAATAGTCTAACTGTAAATCTATAATAAGCACTAATATTAACATGAATACTAGCATTAATATTAAAACTACCAGTTGTACTCTCACTAATATTAACATGAATACACTAGTATTAGTAGCTGTCCGTGACGTCACACCGCTCTTTGTGATGAAGGCGAGACACCTAGCCGGGCACAGTGACTTGGTGCGTGTCGCCGTGGTTACCAAACTTATGATTTGTAAACAAATGGAAAATGCATTTAAACTGTTACTTAAACAAATTTATCAACTTGGAATATAACTATCTAGCTCTAGGATTAAATTCCTAAATAATAATTTGAATAACCATTCTTTAATTTTGGATTGAACATTATTAACACTAAACGCACTATGGTACTGTAATTGATCGATACAGGCGGTATTGACCGTTTTCTAGATATTTAAAACAGGGTCAAGAACGGGAAAAGAATCAGTACTCACCAATCGGTGAAGTTAATCGTTAATTCTACGGTTCTTCAGCTGAATTAATAGGTTGTCGATAGATAAGTGATCAATAACTCTCCACCGCAGTCTCGCTCTCTGATCCCGGCGCTCTGGCTGGTGTCTCTGACGTCACAGTGCTCTTTCTGACATATATAACATCTCCAAAAAAAAACACACCGGGCTTTGAAGAGAGGCGATTCATAACAGCTGGAGGAGGTGTAATATTTGTGTGCGTCAGCAGTAAAACTGCATGTTGATTGATGGAGGGCTGAGTGGGGAATAACGGTTGCTCAGGGTCACAGGTCATAGTGAATTTAGGAGCTAACTGGTTCGGAGTTACAGGTTAAATAATAAAGAGTTTCTTCGAGTGTCACATCTTCGTCCTGGGTTCTTAATTTTTACACTATACGTGTACGAGAAACAAGACAGTGTGTGTGTGCCCTTGTGATTCTGGGAGACAGATCGAACCTGGGCTAAAAGAGAGATGGCTTAGCCCTCTTCCATTCGCTAGTTCAAAGTTGTACAACCCATTTGTATCTGCTTGGCAGCACAGTCGTCATGCACAAAGAACGCTTTGAAAAGCGTCAAAAGCAAGTCATTCCGAGTTGGTCGTTTGTGTTTTCGAAATGCTGAATTGCTGCGAAATGCTGAAATGATCTCACGGCTCCTCGGTTGTCATTTCTGCTCCGTAAAGGAATCACAGCACGCGTCGCCTTCCAGCACGCTGGGTCGGGACACGATGCCGGGGATCGGAAAGTACGATGTCTTCCTCGTTAGTAGAGTGGCAAGTATCCCCGCCTGTCACGCGGGAGTCCAGGGTTCGATTCCCTGACGGGGAATAGAAAGCTTCTCTTTTACCTCCTTAGAGAAAGGACTGCCTTTCACTTCTCTGTTTTCTTTCACAGCGCCGTGCACCTTTTCATTGCTCTCGCTTTCAGAGCCTCCGCACGGCACACGACTCGACATCAGGAAGCACATTGAAGTGAAAGCAGGAAGCGCTGCGACATGCACTGTGCAGATCCCGCCACACTAAGAGGTGAGTGGGTCTGTTCGATGCACAAAGAACGCTTTGAAAGCATCAAAGGCAAGTCATTCCGAGTTGGTCGTTTGTGTTTTCTGTTCAGACGCGAAATGCTGAATTATCTCTCGGCTCCTCGGTTGTCATTTCTGCTCCGTAAAGGAATCACAGCACGCGTCGGCTTCCAGCACGGTGGGTCGGGACACGATGCCGGGGGTCGGAGAGAGCGATGTCTTCCTCGTTAGTATAGTGGTGATTATCCCCACCTGTCACGCGGGCGACTGGGGTACATCAGGACGCGCATTGAAGTGAAAGCAGGATGCGCTGCGACATGCACTGTGCAGATCCCGCCACACTAAGAGGTGAGTGGGTCTGTTCGATCACAGCGCTAGGCGAATCCCCAATCCCCTTTTGTGCGTGCCGACAAAAGAAGCCGGTCTGTTTCCGCCCGGTTTCGAACCGGGGACCTTTCGCGTGTGAGGCGAACGTGATAACCACTACACTACGGAAACGGTGGCAATCCCTGCCCAGCGGCCCAGCGCTGAGCTTCGCCAATGCGATTCAGCTGCTTCCAGTGCCTTTATTGGAGTGCGCTGATGGACCGTGCTCTCTCTCCAGAGACCAGCACGCCTGTCATGGACGGAGAAGGAAAGGCGGCGCCACATTCTACAGCCCTCTCCACGCAATCGACGAAATCGGGCTACTGAAGTGGAGAAAATCGCCTCTCCAGAAAGTGCAAATATCATCTTGGAGAGTATAAATCCTATTGCCGAAGGTCAGCCCTGTCTACCAGAGTAACCCTCCCACCTCCTGCAGGGATGATCAGCTCGTCTCACACGCGAGAAGTCTTCGGTTGGAAACAAGCGCCCCCTCTTCTCACGCGTTTTGCACGTTCGAGTGGTTTTAATGCGGCTCCTTCGTACACGGTGCTGATCTTTTGGAAAGCAGGAGGCAAAACTGACAGGTTTCCATACCTGGAGTCGAATCCGTGCCGCCGGGGTGAAAACCAGGAATTCTAACCGCTAGACCATATGGGAACACACAACCCCGCTCTTCCGGGCATCATGCAAGCAAACTACATAAATATGAGAAAACGCGCAAGAGAGTTGTCACTCAGAGTGTCGAAGGGTCGATGTATACTGGGGCTCAGTTGACATGCAACGTCAGGACTTTTCCGAATTAGGTCACACGAAGAGAGCACAGCCTTTTCCGCCCTGCCACGGGGGTATCGGTAACTCGCCGTGATTGTATAGTGGTCAGTACTTTGCGTTGTGGCCGCAACAACCCCGTTCGAATCCGGGTCACAGCAGAATAGGGGCGTCTGCTTTTACTACTTGCGCGAATGAAGGCAAAAAAAAGCCAATCGATGTGAACGAACGGCGCTTTACAGAGGAGTAAAGCGCCTGACTGGATCGTTGATGAACGACAGAGGCCACTCCGACCTCTTCTCGGTTTTCTTCAATGACTTACTAAGGATCTTCTTCACATTCGCGCATGCAGGGGAAGCCAGTTACACCAAAGCAAACGCAGGAAAGTGCATTTCAAGCAGAGACCAGGAGGGACTTGTTTACACCGAGAGTGGTCGGAGAATGGAACAATGCGCCCAGCCCTGTTGCTGGAGCCGATTCTTGATGAGATCTTGGGCTCACTGGATGCTAATCTTTCTGTTGTTCTTGCAGGTCCTGCGCTGCTTTTGAGCCGACAGAGCTCGTCCTGGTCTGTCGGCACAGCCCAATTGCAAATGATCGGCTCCGCGTACAGAAGGAATGTGCGTTAGGTACAAGAGTGCATGAAGGCACCGGAAATACATTGGGAACAAATGACCGGTCGCTCAAGACCTCTGTGAAGTACAGGAGCGTGCAACAAGAGGCTGTTTCCGCCCGGTCTCGAACCGGGGACCTTTCGTGTGTTAGGCGAACGTGATAGCCGGTACACTACGGAAACCTGCAGGGACCGCTGCTGGTGTCTCGCTTGCGTTTCGGGCTGAGAAAGGGAAGCGTCACTTTAGGCAGGGGGCGCTGGAGAGAGGAACAAAGGGCGCGATGAAACAAAATGCCGAAACGCGGGATCGAACCAGGGACCTTTAGATCTTCAGTCTAACGCTCTCCCAACTGAGCTATTTCGGCAGTGCACAGAGCCCACAGCCACCTGCTCCAGCCTTCCTATGTTGCGGCATGAGCGCACCAAGAGGAGCGGGAGAGTGTTGCAGGAACGTCACTCAGAAGGAAAGCCACCCAGCTGCGCCCTCTGGGCTCTGTCCAGCGCATCTTCCTCGCATGGACTCCTGCCTGCGACGGGCAGGAAACAATTAGCAAGAACAGAACAGCACCCCATGGGTGTCTCATGACCACACCTTAGGTTGTGACACGTGCAGGTGTGAGGGGTTGCCGGGCTACTCTGGAGCAGAGCTTGGGCGGAGGGGGGGCGGGAAAGCAGACAAAGAGGTGACACCTCAAGGTCTGCACGATCACAGCTCTCCGCCGCCCCAGGCTTCCGCTCGATAAGCTACTGGACACACCCGCCCCTCCTCACACAGACCGTGGTAAAGCCCCCGAGTGGGAGGGCTCTCTCTTCCTCCCAGGAGCTCTTGGACACGACGCACAGACAGAGCGCGGGGAGCCGCCGCCTGCAAACAAGGCTCCAGGCAGGACTCCACTCCACTCCACTCCACAGGAGCCGCAGAGCAGAGGAGATGGGGGCAGCTTAGCTCCTGTGCAGAGACCTGAGCTGTTGTTGCTGCGGACGCTGTCTTTTCTGTTCTCGGGGTAGGAGTGAATGTTGAGTTGCCCTTAGAAATGAAGCAGAGCACTTCAACGGCACGGGTGTGTGTGTGTGCGTGCGCCCTGGTGATTCTGGGAGACAGATCGAACCTGGGCTAAAAGAGAGGGGGCTTAGCCCTCTTCCATTTGCTAGTTCAGAGTTGTACAACCCATTTGTATCTGCTAGGCGGCGCAGTCGTCGTGCACAAAGAACGCTTTGAAAAGCGTCAAAAGCAAGTCATTCCGAGTTGGTCGTTTGTGTTTTCCGTTCAGACGCGAAATGCTGAAATGATCTCTCGGCTCCTCGGTTGTCATTTCTGCTCCGTAAAGGAATCACAGCACGCGTCGCCTTCCAGCACGCTGGGTCGGGACACGATGCCGGGGGTCGAAGGGTGTGACGTCTTCCTCGTTAGTATAGTGGCAAGTATCCCCGCCTGTCACGCGGGAGACCGGGGTTCGATTCCCCGACGGGGAGTAGAAAGCTTTTCTTTTACCTCCTTAGAGAAAGGACTGCCTTTCACTTCTCTGTTTTCTTTCACAGCGTCGTGCACCTTTTCATTGCTCTCGCTTTCAGAGCCTCCGCACGGCACACGACTCGACATCAGAAAGCACATTGAAGTGAAAGCAGGAAGCGCTGCGACATGCACTGTGCAGATCCCGCCACACTAAGAGGTGAGTGGGTCTGTTCGATGCACAAAGAACGCTTTGATAAGCGTCAAAGGCAAGTCATTCCGAGTTTTTCGTTTGTGTTTTCTGTTCAGACGCGAAATGCTGAAATGATCTCTCGGCTCCTCGGTTGTCATTTCTGCTCCGTAAAGAAATCACAGCACGCGTCGGCTTCCAGCACGGTGGGTCGGGACGCGATGCCGGGGGTCGGAGAGAGCGATGTCTTCCTCGTTAGTATAGTGGTGATTATCCCCACCTGTCACGCGGGAGACTGGGGTACATCAGGACGCGCATTGGAGTGAAAGCAGGATGCGCTGCGACATGCACTGTGCAGATCCCGCCACACTAAGAGGTGAGTGGGTCTGTTCGATCACAGCGCTAGGCGAATCCCCAATCCCCTTTTGTGCGTGGCGACAAAAGAAGCCGGTCTGTTTCCGCCCAGTTTCGAACCAGGGACTGCTGGAGCCGATTCTTGATGAGATCTAGCATCCCCCGCTGCATGCTAATCTTTCTGTTGTTCTTGCAGGTCCTGCGCTGCTTTTGAGCCGACAGAGCTCGTCCTGATTGCCCAATTGCAAATGATCGGCTCCGCGTACAGAAGGAACGTGCGTTTGGTACAAGAGTGCATGAAGGCACCGGAAATACATTGGGAACAAATGATCAGTCGTTTAATACCTGTGTGAAGTACAGGAGCGTGCAAAGAGAGGCTGTTTCCGCCTGGACTCGAACCGGGAATCTTTCGCGTGTGAGGCGAACGTGATAACCGCTACACTACGGAAACGGTTAGATTACAGGCTTAGCGGCAGTGAGTATTCAACTTCATTGCTTTACTGCTCCCAACCAGTTGATATTAATTTAATTCCTAAGGGTTATGTACTTGTTTTGAGTATCTAATGTAGAAGTTGTAAACAAGTTCAATTACGAAACGGTCTAAATGAATGATATACCGAACTTATGTCCTCTTGATATGTGTAAATTTGTAACTGAATGAATTTATATCTTTTGTATTCTGATAACCCTTACGATAAGATCTGTTTGGTTTACATGCATATTCTATATATTAATAAATGTATCCTCATGTATTAGTACCTGTGTGTGCGTTGTTTGAGTTATATCGCATGGTTGGATTCCAAGAACATTAAAAGAATCAATTTTGTGATTTACTGCCACAAAAATAATTGTCCCAGTAAATGCCCAAACCTCTACAGAACTGGTGCCTCATGAGAGCACACTACAACAGTGTGTGATCTCCTGTCCCAGCCTGAGGAGCAGACAGCGAGCCTGTCTCTCAATAATACTAATAATACAGTGTGTGATTCCCTGCCCAAACCAGAGGAACAGACAGTCAGCCTGTCTCTCAATAATAATAATACAGTGTGTGATCTCCTGTCCCAGCCTGGGAAACAGTGAAATAGCCTCTCAATAATTATAATACAGTGTGATCTACTGTCCCAGCCTAAAGAACACCAAGTGAGCCTGTATCTCAATAATAATAATACAGTGCGTGGTCTCCTGTCCCAGCTTGGGGAACAGTGAACCAGACTCTCAATAATAATAATACAGTGTGATCTACTGTCTCAGCCTGAGGAACAGTGAGTTTATCTGTCAATAATAATAATACAGTGTGATCTCCTGTCCCAGCATGAGGAACAGTGAGCTTGTCTCTCAATAATAATAATACAGTATGATCTCCTGTCCCAGCCTGAGGAATAGACAGTGAACCTGTCTCTCAATAATATTAATAACACAGTGTGTGACTTCCTGTCCCAGCCTGAGGAACAGACAGTGAGCCTCTCTCTCAATAATAATAATACAGTGTGTGACCTCCTGTCCCAGCCTGAGGAACAGCGAGCCTGTCTCTCAATAATAATAATACAGTGTGTGATCTCCTGTCTTAGCCTGAGGAACAGACAGTGAACCTGTCTCTCAATAATAATAACCTAGTGTGGAATGTCCTGTCCCAGTCTGAAGAACAAACAGTGAGCATGTCTCTTAATAATAATAGAACAGTGTGTGATCTCCAGTCCCAGCCTGAGGAACAGTGAGCCTGTCTCTCAATAATAATAATACAGTGTGTGATCTCCTGTCCCAGCCTGAGGAACAGACAGTGAGTCTGTATCTCAATACTAATAATACAGTGTGTGATCTCCAGTCCCAGCCTGGGGAACACTGAGGCTGTCTCTCAATACTAATAATACAGTGTGTGATCTCCTGTCCCAGCCTGTGGAACAGTGAGCCTGTCTCTCAATAATAATAATACAGTGTGTGACCTCCTGTCCCAGCCTGGGGAACAGACAGTAAACCTGTCTCTCAATAATAATAATCCAGTGTGTGATCTCCTGTCTTAGCCTGAGGAACAGACAGTGAACCTGTCTCTCAATAATAATAACTTAGTGTGGAATGTCCTGTCCCAGTCTGAGGAACAAACCGTGAGCATGTCTCTCAATAATAATAGAAAAGTGTGTGATCTCCTGTCCCAGCCTGAGGAACAGAAAGTGAGCCTGTCTCTCAATAATAATAATACAGTGTGTGACTTCCTGTCCCAGCCTGAAGAACAGACAGTGAGCCTGTCTCTCAATAATAATAATACAGTGTGTGACCTCCTGTCCCAACCTGAGGAACAGACAGGAGTGAGCCAGTCTCTCAATAACAATAAAGCAGATTATGATCTCCTGTAACAGCCTAAGGAACAGTCAGGTAAGAGCAGGTCTCTCAATAATAATAATACAGTGTGACTTCCTGTCCCAGCTTGAGGAAAAGACAGTAAGCCTGGCTCTCAATAATAATAATACAGTGTGTGACCTTCTGTCCCAGCCTGGGGAACAGTGAGCCAGACTCTCAATAATAATACTAATATACTGTGATCTACTGTTCCAGCCTGAGGAACAGACAGTTAGCCTGTCTCTCAGTAATAATAATACCGTGTGTGATCTCCTGCTCCAGCCTGAGGAACAGACAGTGAGACTGTCTCTCAATAATAATAATAATAATAATAATAATACAGTGTGATCTCCTGTCCCAGCCTGGGGAACATACAGTGAGCCTGTCTCTCTATAATAATATAGTGTATGTCCTCCTGTCCCAGCCTGAGGAACAGACAGTGAGCCTGTCTCTCAATAATAATAATCCAGTGTGTGATCTCCTGTTCAAGCCCAAGCGAAGACACAGTGAGCCTATCTGTCAATAATAGTAATACAGTGTGTGATCTCCTGTCCCAGCCTGAGGAACAGTGAGCAGTCCTAATAGTTACCGCTTTCCGTATTATAATAATAATACAGTGTTGGATCTCCTGTCCCAGCCTGGGGAACAGTGAGCCAGACTCTCAATAATAATAATACAGTGTGATCTTCTCTCCCAGCCTGGGGAAAAGACCGTGAGCCTGTCTCACAATAATAATAATACAGTGTGTGATCTCTTGTCCCAGCCTGAGGAACAGACAGAGAGCCTGTCTCTCAATAATAATAATACAGTGTGTGATCTCCTGTCCCAGCATGAGGAAGAGACAGTGAGCCTCTCTCTCAGTAATAATAATACAGTGTGTGATCTTCTGTCCCAGCCCAAACGACACAGACACAGTGTGCCTATCTGTCAATAATAATAATACAGCATGTGATCTCCTGCTCCAGCCTGAGGAACGGACAGTGAGACTGTCTCTCAATAATAATAATACAGTGTGATCTCCTGACCCAGCCTGGGGAACATACAGTGAGCCTGTCTCTCTATGATAATATTTCAGTGTGGGATCTCATGTCCAACTCTTAGGAACAGACAGTGAGCCTGTCTCTCATTAATAGTAATACAGTGTGTGATCTCCTGTCCCAGTCTGAGGAACAGACAGTCAGCCTATCTGTCAATAATAATAATAGTGTGTGATCTCCTGTCCCAGCCTGAGGAACAGAGAGTGAGCCTGTCTCTCAATAATAATACAGTGTGTGATCCTCTGTCCCAGCCTGAGGAACAGACAGTGAGCCTGTCTCTCAGTAATAATAATACCGTGTGTGATCTCCTGCTCCAGCCTGAGGAACAGACTGTGAGACTGTCTCTCAATAATAATAATAATAATACAGTGTGATCTCCTGTCCCAGCCTGGGGAACATACAGTGAGCCTGTCTCTCTATAATAATATAGTGTATGTCCTCCTGTCCCAGCCTGAGGAACAGACAGTGAGCCTGTCTCTCAATAATAATAATCCAGTGTGTGATCTCCTGTTCAAGCCCAAGCGAAGACACAGTGAGCCTATCTGTCAATAATAGTAATACAGTGTGTGATCTCCTGTCCCAGCTTGAGGAACAGTGAGCAGTCCTAATAGTTACCGCTTTCCTGATTTAGCTCAGCAGCTTTTATTTCGCCTGAAGCGCAAGCAACTTGTGAGAACAGGTTGGGTTTGCTGTGCTTAACCGGCTCGGCGTCTTCGTGTCGTAGTGCCGCAACGGTGTGTTTTCCTTCCTTCTCTTTTCAGCCCGGAAGAAATATTTTACTTGTTCCTTTTGTAGCCCACGCATGCCGACGCCTGTGTTGTGTTGTGGATTTTCTCCTTCTTTGAATTTGTACTCCTCCTCCCTCTCTCTCCCTACCTCTACCTCTCCCTCTCTCTACCTCTCCCTCTCTCCCTAACCCCCTCACCCTCCACCTCTCTCCCTCTCTCTACCTCTCTACCGCTCTACCTCTCTCTACCTCTCCCTACCCCTCTCTGCTCTCTCTCTCTCACTCTGGAGTTTATTTTCCAGACAGAAATCCAGCTCCGTTCCTCCTGTGGAAGATTGGTGATGCAGGATGAGAGCCCCTAACCGAGAGCACTGCAGCGGCAGGTTCTGTGGTCTGTTTCAAATCCGCCCGCGATGAGACACCGAGGAGAAATGAAGAGCCCCAGTCGCGCTAGAAAATCACCCGGGAAAGAGACTTTCAATGTAGGAAAAAAAAGTCGTTAGTAATGGACATAATATGTTTGTTTTGTTTTTTTAATCGCTGAGATGTGTGACTAAGCTCATACGACTAAGAGTTGCCCCCTTTGTCAAGATCTGGTAACCTGCTCGTCGCTGGTGGGCCAGATCGTGTCCCCCATCACTATACTGGGACAATAGGATCCACACAGACCGCAGGGTGAGCACCCCCTGCTGGCCCCACAGAGAGGGAGAGGTAGAGGTAGGGAGAGAGGTAGGGAGGGGAAAGGGGAGAGGTAGGGGGAGAGGTAGAGAGAGGGAGAGGTAGAGGTAGGGAGAGAGAGGAGGAGTACAAATTCAAGCAGAGGCCTGAGTGGAGCACTGTAGTATGGCCCTGACATCAATCCCTCAACTCTCTGCATAAAGCAGTGTCTTATGGGCATGACATCCCACCCCCACCACTCTCAGTGGAAAGCACTGTCATATAACCATGACATCCCACCTCCTCTGGTCTCTGCGATAAGCAGTATCTTCAGGCCCTGACATCCCACCCCCGCCACTCTCTGTGTAAAGCAGTGTCATATGGCCCTGACATCCCAACTCCGCCACTCTCTATGTAAACCAGTGTCATATGGCCCTGACATCCCACCCCCACTACTCTCTGTGTAAAGCACTGTCGTATGGCCCTGACATTACACCCCCACCACTCTCTGCGGAAAGCACTGTCGTATAGCCCTGACATCCACCCCTCCACTCTTTGAATAAAGCAGTGTCACATGGCCCTGACATCCCACCCCTCCACTCTCTGCATTAAGCTGTGTTGTCAGGCCCTGACATCCCACCCCCGCCACTCTCTGTGTAAAGCAGTGTCATATGGCCCTGACACCAATCGCTCCACTCTCTGCATAAAGCAGTGTCTTATGGCCCTGAAACCCTCCCCACCACTCTCTGCATAAAGCAGTATCGTCAAGCCCTGACATCCCTCCCCCGCCACTCTCTGTGTAAAGCACTGTCGTATGGCCCTGACATCACACCCCCACCACTCTCTGCGTAAAGCACTGTCGTATAGCCCTGACACCCACCCCTCCACTCTCTGCATAAAGCAGTGTCGTCAAGCCCTGACATCCCACCCCCGCCACTCTCTACGTAAAGAAGTGTCGTATGGCCCTGACACCCACACCTCCACTCTCTGCGTTCAGCTGTGTTGTCAGGCCCTGACATCCCACCCCCGCCACTCTCTGTGTAAAGCAGTGTCATATGGCCCTGACACCAATCCCTCCACTCTCTGCATAAAGCACTGTCGTATGGCCCTGACATCCCACCCCCGCCACTCTCTGTGTAAAGCACTGTTGTATGGCCCTGACATCACACCCCCATCACTCTCTGCGGAAAGCACTGTCGTATAGCCCTGACACCCACCCCTCCATTCTTTGCATAAAGCAGTGTCGTCAAGCCCTGACATCCCACCCCCGCCACTCTCTACGTAAAGAAGTGTCGTATGGCCCTGACACCCACCAGTCAACTCTGTGCTGAAAGCAGTGACGTCAAGCCCTGACATTCCACCCCCTTTGCTCTCTGCGTAAAGCACTGTCATATGGCCCTGACATCCCACCCCCACTACTCTCTGTGTAAAGCACTGTCGTATAGCCCTGACATCCACCCCTCCACTCTTTGAATAAAGCAGTGTCGTATGGCCCTGACATCCCACCCCTCCACTCTCTGCGTTAAGCTGTGTTGTCAGGCCCTGACATCCCACCCCCACCACTCTCTGTGTAAAGCAGTGTCATATGGCCCTGACACCAATCGCTCCACTCTCTGCATAAAGCAGTGTCTTATGGCCCTGAAACCCTCCCCACCACTCTCTGCATAAAGCAGTATCGTCAAGCCCTGACATCCCTCCCCCGCCACTCTCTGTGTAAAGCACTGTCGTATGGCCCTGACATCACACCCCCACCACTCTCTGCGTAAAGCACTGTCGTATAGCCCTGACACCCACCCCTCCACTCTCTGCATAAAGCAGTGTCGTCAAGCCCTGACATCCCACCCCCGCCACTCTCTACGTAAAGAAGTGTCGTATGGCCCTGACACCCACACCTCCACTCTCTGTGTTCAGCTGTGTTGTCAGGCCCTGACATCCCACCCCCGCCACTCTCTTTGTAAAGCAGTGCCATATGGCCCTGACACCAATCCCTCCACTCTCTGCATAAAGCACTGTCGTATGGCCCTGACATCCCACCCCCGCCACTCTCTGTGTAAAGCACTGTTGTATGGCCCTGACATCACACCCCCATCACTCTCTGCGGAAAGCACTGTTGTATAGCCCTGACACCCACCCCTCCATTCTTTGCATAAAGCAGTGTCGTCAAGCCCTGACATCCCACCCCCGCCACACTCTACGTAAAGAAGTGTCGTATGGCCCTGACACCCACCCCTCCACTCTCTGCGTTAAGCTGTGTTGTCAGGCCCTGACATCCCATCCCCACCACTCTCTGTGTAAAGCACTGTCGTATGACCCTGACATCACACCCCCACCACTCTCTGCGTAAAGCACTGTCGTATAACCCTGACACGCACCCCTCCACTCTCTGCATAAAGCAGTGTCGTCAAGCCCTGACATCCCACCCCCACCACTCCCTGCGGAAAGCACTGTCGTATAGCCCTGACACCCACCCCTCCACTCTTTGAATAAAGCAGTGTCGTCTAGCCCTGACATCCCACCCCCGCCACTAACTGCGTAAAGTAGTATCGTATGGCCCTGACACGCACCCCTCCACTCTCTGCATAAAGCAATGTCGTCTAGCCCTGACATCCCATCCCCACCACTCTCTGTGTAAAGCACTGTCGTATGGCCCTGACATCACACCCCCACCACTCTCTGAGGAAAGCACTGTCGTATAGCCCTGACACCCACCCCTCCACTCTCTGCAGAAAGCAGTGTCGTCAAGCCCTGACATCACACCTCCACCACTCTCTGCGTAAAGCACTTTCATATAGCCCTGAGACCCACCCCTCCACTCTCTGCGTTAAGCTGTGTTGTCAGGCACTGACATCCCACTCCCGCCACTCTCTGCGTAAAGCACTGTCGTATGGCCCTGACATCCCACCCCCGCCACTCCCTGCGTAAAGAAGTGTCGTATGGCCCTGACACCCACCCCTCCACTCTCTGCATTAAGCAGTGTTGTCAGGCCCTGACATCCAATCCCCGCCACTCTCTACGTAAAGAAGTGTCGTCAGGCTCTGACATCCCACCTCCTCCGCTCTCTGCGTAAAGCAGTGTCGTACGACCCTGACATCCCACCATCGCCTCTCACTGTGTAAAGCAGTTTCGTATGGCCCTGACACCCACCCCGCTACTCTCTACGTAAAGAAGTGTCGTATGGCCCTGAGACCCACCCCTCCGCTCTCAGCATAATGCAGTCTCGTCAGGCCCTGACATCCCACCCTCATCACTCTCTGCATAAAGCAGTATCGTCAGGCCCTGACACCCCACCCCTGCCACTCTCTGCGTAAAGAAGTGTCGTATGGCCCTGAAATCCTGCCTCCTCTGCTCTCTGCGTAAACCACTGTCGTCAGGCTCTGACATCCCACCCCCACCACTCTCTGCATAAAGAAGTGTCGTATGGCCCTGACACCCCACCCCCTGCACTCTCTGCATAAAGCGGTGTCTTACGGCCCTGACATCCAACCCCCGCCACTCTCTGCGTAAAGCAGTATCGTCAGGCCCTAACATCCCACCCCTGCTAATTTCTGCGTAAAGCAGTATCGTCAGGCCCTGACATTCCACCCCTGCCACTCTCTGCGTAAAGAAGTGTCGTATGGCCCTGACACCCACCCCTCCACTCTCTGCATAAAGCAGTGTCGTAAAGCCCTGAAATCCGACCCCCACCACTCTCTGCGTAAAGCAGCATCGTCAGGCCCTGACATCCCACCCCCACCACTCTCTGCGTAAAGCACTGTCGTATAGCCCTGACATCCCACCCCCTCCAATCTCTGTGTAAAGCAGTGTCGTACGACCCTGACATATCTCCCCCACCACTCTCTGCGTAAAGCACTGTCGTCAGCCTCTGACATCCCACCCCCACCACTCTCTGCGTAAAGCAGTCTTATGGCCCTGACACACACACCTGCCACTCTCTGCATAATGCAGTCTCATCGGGCCCTGACATCCCACCCCCGCCACTCTCTGCGTAAAGCAGTATCATCAGGCCCTGACATCCCACCCCCACCACTCTCTGCGTAAAGCAGTCGTGTTGCCCTGACACCCACCCCCTCCACTCTCTGTGTAAAGCGTTGTCGTATGGCCCTGACATCCCACCTCTTCCGCTCTCTGCGTAAACAGTGTCGTACGACCCTGACATCCGTCCCCCACCACTCTCTGCGTAAAGCAATGTCGTATGGCCCTGACATCCAACCCCGCCACTCTCTGCGTAAAGCAGTATCGTCAGGCCCTGACATCCCACCCCTCCACTCTCTGCGTTAAGCAGTGTTGTCAGGCCCTAATATCCCACCCCCTCCACTTTCTGCATAGAGCAGTGTCTTATGACCCTGACATCCCATCCCCACCGCTCTCTGTGTAAAGCACTGTCGTATGGCCCTGACATCCCACCCCCGCCACTCTCTCCGTAAAGAAGTGTCGTATGGCTCTGACATCCCACCCCCGCCACTCTCTGCGTAAAGCAGTAATTAATTAATAATTATAATTGCTTACACTTACATAGTGCTCTTTTGGACACTCCACTCAACCCGCTTTACAGGCAATCGTGTCTCCCCTCCACTACCAAACAATGTGCAGTATCCACCTGGATGATGCGACGGCAGCCATAGTGCACCAGAATGCTCACCACACATCCGCTATTAGTGGGGAGGAGAGCAGAGAGTAATGAAGCCAGTTCATATATGGGGATTATTAGGAGGCCATGATTGGTAAGGGCCAATGGGAAATTTGGCCAGGACGCCGGGGTTATACCCCTACTCTTTTCGGGAAACGCCCTGGGATTTTTAATCACCACAGAGAGTCAGGACCTCGCTTTTACGTCTCATCCAAAGGATGGCACCTGTTTACAGTATAGTGTCCCCATCACTATACTGGGGCATTAGGACCCATGTGGACCACAGGGTGAGCGCCTCCTGCTGGCCCGACTAATACCTATTCCAGCAGCAACCTTTCCCAGGAGGTCTCCCATCCAGGTACTGACCAGGCTCACACCTGCTTAACTTCAGTGGGTTGCCAGTTGTTAGTTGCAGGGTGATATGGCTGCTGGCAGAGTCAGGCTCAGAGTTAGGGATGATCGTCACTATCGTCAGGGTTAGGGTTAGGTGCGATCGTCGGGTTTTGTCAGGGTTAGGGTTAGGGTTTGGTACGATCGTCAGTATCGTCAGGGTTAGGGTTAGGTGCAATCGTCAGTATCGACAGGGTCAGGGTAGGGAAACAAAGCTCTTTCTCCCAGATTTTCTCTAAGAAGGGACCATCTGGGACAAGGAGTGTTGCACTCTCCTTCCAATGACTGAAACCCTCCCAGTTTATTTTCTGATGTTCAGGCCTTGTGGAAAGGTAATATGAAGTCTTTTGATCCACTCCGTTTCCTTTTTCTTTCTTTCCATCTCTGTCCAGTTGGGGTTGCTCTCCAGTCCTGTGGCCTCCAGCGCTTCCAGCCCGTGCTGTAGGAAGTGTGCCACCAGGTGAGTCCTCCTTTCCCGCTGGTTCCGGATGTTGTACCTGTGTTGTGCCAGTCGGGTTCGGATGGAGTTACCCGTTTCCCCCACATAGGTCACCCCGCATGTTTTGCACTGGATGCCATAGACAGCATTATTGGTGTTTTCTGAGAGCACCCTTTGCAACTGGAAGATTTCTTTGGTTTTGTTGTTTTGGATCGTTGTTTTCTGTTTGAAGTGTTTGGCTTTTGGTGTATTTGATCTGTTTTGTACTGGTTTTAGTTTGCTTTGGACTAAATAATCCTGTAGGTTTTTGTTTTTTCGTTATGCAGATATGATTTTGTGTTCCCTCAGTAGGTTTGTGTTTTCTAATATCGTGGTGAATGTAGACTTTAGTTTTTGGTTGGTTATTCCGCTGAGTTGGGAGTATGTTGTGATGAGGGGGATTATTTTGCTGTCATCAGGTGTTTTTCTGTTTAGAAATGTTTGTGCCACATTTCTGAGGAATCTTTGTGTATATCCTCTCGGGCGTAGAGCTTGGGCTTGGAAGAGTGTGTGTTTGGCTTCCTCAAAGTCTTGTTGTTGTGTGCAGATTTTGTGGAAGCGTAGGAGTTGTGATTTTCCCAGTCCTTTGAAAGTATGTTTTGGGTGGAAGCTGTCTTTGTGCAGTAAGCCGTGTGTGTCCGTGTCTTTGAAATATACCTTGATGTCCAGTTTGCCTGTGTTGTTGAAGGAGGAACCCTTGTATGTGGTGGTGTCTAGGAAGTCTATCTGGTTTTCATGCTTGGTGTATTTGAGTTTAATGGACCTGTGGTGTGTGTTGAGAGTGTTAATGAATTCTTGAAAGGACTGTGGGCCGTGCGTCCACGTTCCCCAGATGTCGTCAAGGTACCTGAAGTAGTGTGTAGGTTTGTGTGTACATTTTGGGAATACTGTGGCTTCCCAATGGGCCATATACAGATGCAGCCATTCAAAATGCGCGGGCGATACCGCATTATTTTCCGGTACGCTGTACGCAGTCTACCGCAAGCTACCGGTAAATACCGCGAGTTACCGGTAAATACCGCTAGCAAAATAATAGTATCCGGAATTTCCGCAAGGTGGAGCTAATAAAGCTCAACCTCTCATGTTTGAGCTGTAGCCATCAAAGTCTTTAACGAAGATATTAATAATAGTATTAATAATAAATGACCTTGGACAAGCTGTAAACTCAAAGTATTGCCCTGGTCCACATTCTTTTTTTCATTGACCGTCTTTGTAAAAGTAACGCCACAGCATTTCGCAATCACGCATTTTTTTCCAATCATGCAAAGTACAGTGATTCACCATGCCTTTCACATGCTCATAAAAGAGATTGATTTAGGGACATAAACATATTACCGTATGCAAACTGTACTGTATACAGTATGTATATGTATATTTAATGTCTTAACTGTGCCCGTTTAAGTATTGAATATTCATATCTAATTTTACCACTGAAGGGAAATCTTAGTAGCTGAGCATAAAAACAATAGGAGCATACTGCAACGCGTGTGAAGGCCATAAACGATATTAATTTTGGAACATAAACATACAGTATATGGCTGGTCTCGGTACTTTAAAGAAAACATACACGAAACATGGTTTCATTATGACCAGAATCTTGAGATATTTTTAACTTGATTTACAGTATTTGAGAGGTATGTCTTAACACCGATACTACAGTGCTTAAGTACTACTCACGTATATGTTTCTAGGTTTATATTATGCATTTCATACGGTCAAATTACTTTTGAGCAACTAATAAGAAGCGCGAAACGGTATGCGTTTTACTTTCGTTTCGTGCTGGGACCCGTGGATTGATTAGAGATATCAAGTACATACAAGTCATTTTTTAAATGTTGTAGTTCGTCTTGAAAAAATGTTACGAGTACATCATCTATCAACAATTACACAGGTTCTGTTTCCATATTGCGGATTTTGGTTACGTAATATTATTTTCTAGATTTCACGTTGTGAATATATGATTTGGGCAAACAGAGCCGCAAAGAAGTACATTATGGGTTGTTGTTTTTTTTTGCAGTTTTATCTAGAACAAGCGATGCTTAAACCTTTGTCTGATTCTTGTGAAACTATCCACACGACAGTTACAGTACCTAGGAGTTGACTTCAGTGATGTCACTGATGGGATGTTTCTAAAAATCCATCCTCTGTAAAACGTCTTCTCTAGTTGTCCTGCATATGTATTCGCTAATGAAGCTGTGTGTTCTGAGCCTGGATCTCTACATTTCTGTATGAACCACCTTAGAGGGCTAAAGACAGCTTGTGTTTAAATTGAGTGTAAGGCAATTTATGCTTCTAAAGTCATGGTCAGCATTTTTGTACTGTGCTGTAAACTTGTTCTGTGCCTAGTCACATTATTTTATAGCGTTTTCATAGCGTTATCAAATCTGGTGGCGCTGTGTTAGTTTCCTGACTCCCATGTCACATGGTCTGTGATTGTAACCTGTAATACCGGTTTAATTCGTCACAGCCAGCACTCCGGTTGTAAAGTAGAAGCAGGCGAGATTTCCAGCGAAAAACACCTCCCCCTTCTTCAGGTGTGAGGGTCTTCTGCTCAGAATGAAACGCTAAAATGTAATGTAGGCTCTGAATGGGTTCTGACTTGCTTTAACAAAATATGTTTACAAATCCTTTCACCTGGCATTTTCGTAGTTAGAAATTATGGAACGCTCTGTTAAAAGCAAGGGAGTTTTTATGTCCGTTGCAGTTCTTTTGCAACATGAATATAATTATATCGTTATTAATTTCTTGAGATACGCGATTCCATATTATATTCCCTTTTAATCAAATTCTAAAAGTATGCTTGTTGACTCCGGTATCGCGTTAGTTAAAGACTTCGATGCTTAAAATGTTTAGGAGAAATGGAATACTGGTGTGTATGTTTTCTTTAAAGTACCGAGACCAGCCATATACTGTATGTTTAAGTTCCAAAATTAATATCGTTTATGGACTTCACACGCGTTGCAGTATGCTCCTATTCTTTTTATGCTCAGGCACTAAGTAAAAGGAGATGCTTCATATTGCTTGACTAATTTTAAAAACTAAGTTAGAAATGCAGACGCTCCCTCGGTGCGCTGCTCTGGTGCGCCGGCTCTTACACAGTGCCTGTCTGCCGTAAGCGTTACAATATACATACCCAACACTGCTTGTACCCATCTGTCATGCAAATAAAACACCTTGAATTGAATTGAATTGAGGGGAGAGGGGGGAATACTAAAGGCAATACTGGCTCAATACCCTCGATGGGCTTTGACGTGCTAATGCGTTGGTTTAACAGTCCGGGTGTGGCAGGCTTCCAATGTCAACTCGACTCGATTGGAAGACAATGAACGTATTTTGTGATATTTAGAAATATAAATTTGTTTGGTGCGAGTGAGGTTTTATTTAATCTCTGACCAAGGGAAACGTTTCATTTTTTCAAAGAAATGTTTGTTAAAAAATAAAGTCATAGTTCTATGGGATTCAATCACAGACCATGTGACAAGGGAGTCAGGAAACTACTCTAACACACAGCGCCACCGGATTTAATAACGCAATAAAAACGCTATAAAATAATGTGACTAGGCACAGAAAAAGTTTACAGCACAGTACAATAATAAATGCTGACCATGACTTTAGAAGCATAAATTACCTTACACTCAATTTAAACACAAGCTGTCTTTCTGTATGAACCTCTAAGCTGGTTCATACAGAAAATGTAGAAATGCATTAGCCTGATTATGATTAAAAAACACATAATTAAACACGCGTTTGCGATTTAAATCAGAACACGATTTAAATCAATATAAATGTTTATATTGTAACGCATACTGTCCAGCCTCCATTTCTCTATAAAAATTTACTCTGTTGCACACACACACACAATAGAAGGAGGAACCGCTGTCAGAAGGGAAGATATGTTCAAAATATCGCAAATATCGTTCATGTTGCGATATTTTGAAATATAAAAGTCAATTTATTGTCCATAATATCGCTATTCTATTTTTTCGAAGAAATGTTTGTTAAAAGAAAAGTCCGGCACCAGCTGGATTCGATCACACAACCTCCCAGTTGCTAGTCACGCACCTAGACCAGTCGGCTAGAAGACAGCTCGCATGAACAGGCAGGCGAAAAAGCCCTACACAGCCCTGTCGCAGCACACGAATACCGTTATTAAATTCTTTAGATACGCGATTCCATATTATATTCCCTTTTAATCAAATTCTAAAAGTATGCTTGTTGACTCCGGTATCATGTTAGTTAAAGACTTCAAAGCTTAAAATGTTTAGGGAGAAATGGAATACTGGTGTGTATTTTTTTCTTTAAAGTACCAAGACCAGCTACAGTATATACTGTATGTTTATGTTCCAAAATTAATATCGTTTATGGCCTTCACACGCGTTACAGTATGCTCCTATTCTTTTTATGCTCAGCTACTAAGATTTCCCTTCAGTGGTAAAATTCAATATCTACAACGGGCACAGCAAAGACGTTTTTACTGTAAGTCTTTCTACGACAGACCAACGGACCACGAGTGCCCCTGTCGGTCAACCAATCACGTACTGCGGTGCCACGCGTCATCTTGCGTCATACTGAGCGACGTCACCTGCGGTACGTGTCTGTGACGCGCACTTTGAATGGCTGCATCTGTAGATGTCAGCATAGGCCGGAGCAAAGCGTTTCCCCGTAGCAGTTCCTTTTATTTGTAAGTAGTATTGCTCTTCAAATTCAAAATCGTTTTTGTTGAGGCTAATTTCCAATAGCTTCAGAATTTGTGTTTCTGGTCTGTTGCGGTCAGAGTATTTGAGAAATACTGCTTTCAGTCCCTCCGTAGTTTCAATGTTGGTGTATAAACTGTCAATGTCAATGGTGAACAGGAAGGCTTCCTGTTGTATTGTAGCATTTTTGACTTCGGCTACAAAGTCATAGGTGTCTTTGATGTAACTTGGGTGGTGTTTAGAAATGGGGTTGAGGAAATGGTCTAGATATTCTGCTATTCTGTAGGATTCACTGTTGCAGTCGGACACTATGGGCCTCCCAGGTGGAATTTCGTAGTGGAGTGGCCATGTTTCTGGGGCTTTATGAATTTTTGGGAGGAGGTAGAAAATCCTCGGTCGTGGTGATTCCTCTCCTCTTAGGTAGAATGCCTGTTTTTTGGTTAGGTGTTTTAATTCAACCAGAGTTTGTAGGATTTGCCCTATTTCTAGTGCTGTTTGTTTGTACAGCGGTTCTTCCAATGTAGTATAGTGTTTCTGATTATTTAATTGTCTGTGTGCTTCTGCAATGTATTTTTCTCTATCCATGATAACTATTGCACTCCCTTTGTCTGCTGGTTTTATGACTATATGTTTGTTTTCCTTTAAATGTTTTAAGGCTACGGGTTCCTCCTTTGTTATGTTGTGTGAGTCCCTGTATGGTCGGAGTTTTTGTAGAATTCTGTTGTCCTCTTGAATTATTTCCTGGATTTCTGGTGGCAGTTGGTTTTCCCTTGGTTCCCAACTGGATTTAGGCAGGAAGGGAACCCTTTCTGTGTCGGTGTCTTTATCCTCAAAGAAGGCGGTCAGTTTAAGGCGACGGTGGTATTGTCGGATTTTGCTTTTCAGTCTGGTTTTCTAACCTTTCTTTGTCCCTACTGTGGGGACAAATGATAAGCTCTTATTGAGGAGGTTTATTTGTTCAGTTGTGGGGTGGAAGTTGTTGCTTAGATTTACAATATTTTTGTTGTTCTTGTCCCCATCTTGTTCTGCGGCTTTGGGGCTTACCAGTTTAAATGTTGTGACCAGTGGTCTAGCATTTTTTTAGCTGTTGCGGTGGTCCAGTGAATTCCATCTCTTTCTGTCTTGAAAAGAGCTTCTTCCAGTTTGGGGAGGTATGGCATGTTTTGCTGTATGTGATTGTTTATTGTGTCCAGGTTTTTCCTGGTCTCTGGAGTAATTAATCAGTGGGATGTATATTTCTGCAGATGGGAAGGTTCCCTTAGCCTCCCGTAGCATCTGTCATAGTTGTTTGATAGCTGTTTCCTTTGCTTTTTGTGCCTTGTTATTGATTCCAAAGGATAGAATGATTTTCTCCACTACTGTGTTCCGGGGGGTGTGTTGTAGGAGGTTTGCTGCATTGTAAAATGATGCTCCTGGGTAGCTTTCTATCTGTAGATCTGGATTTTCATAGGGGGGTATTCTTGATAAATTGGAGTCCCCTATGCAGAGCCAGCGTTTGTGGGTTTCCAGCTTCCTGTCCATTAGCTTTCTTGTGGTCTTGTCATGTCGGTGTGGTCTGTATCTTGGTTGGGCTGGTGCTGGTGTGGGGGGGTAATAGTCGGGGTCGGAGTCAGGGTTAGGATCAGGGTTAATGTCAGGGTTAAGATTAGGGTTAGGGTTAGGACCAGGGTCAGGGTTAGGATCAGGGTTAATGTCAGTGTTAGTATTAGGGTTAGGGTAGGGGAACAAAGCTCTTTCTCCTAGATTTTCTCTAAGAAGGGACCATCTGGGACAAGGAGTGTTGCACTCTCCTTCCAACGACTGAAACCCTCCCACTTTATTTTCTGATGTTCAGGCCTTGTGGAAAGGTAGTATGAAGTCTTCTCTGTCTTCTTGCTTCTCTGCTCTCTTCGGATCCTTTGTGGCCTGGGGATTGGAGGAAAGTAATCTATTTCTGGAGTATATGCTCTGGCTCTCATGGGGCCAGATTTCTGGGTTGGATGTCTGCTTTCCCAGTGTCTCTTCACTGGTTCTGGAAGGGATTCTGCCTGGGTTACGTATGTCTCTTCTGAGCCATTTACCTCTTCCCTGATTAGTGTGTCGAGTATTTGGAATCTGTTTGGAGACGTGGGGATAGTGGATTCCTTGTTGCTAAGTGTAGCAGTAACCATAGCTTGTGTATGGTCCAACGTGTCCTTCTGTATTTTCCTCCCATAATTTTTCTTTGCCCAGTTGGAGGCAACCGCGAAAGCTTGTTCCCAGCCGGGAAGCTCCAGGTCCTCCAGTCGTCTGGACAGATGTGTGAGAGTTTCCTCGTAGTGCTCTTCGAGGATCTGCAATGTGGTGTGGAGCCAGTTTTTGGCATTGCTTACTAGCTTCAAACATGTGAGTTCGGTTGGGTTGGCCGGTCTTATGAGGTGCTTGAGTTCCTCTGTCTTCCGTCGTAGGCTGGCGGGTGCCTGGTTCTCCCCTCCGGAAACTGCTGTGTTTTTTAGGTGGTTGACTGTCTGGATCATTTTGTAGATGATCCTGGTTCCTAGTTGGAAGGTATCCTGTCTGTTTGATGTGTCTGATGTGGTGTGGTTTGGTGTGTAGGCGGTGTGGGCGGCGGTGTGGGGAGTGACCGTAAGGCAGCGTGCGTTGTCAACTCTGGGTTGACGCATACCATAACGATCCATACTTAAAAAAATAAAAAAAGCTTCGTTCATAAAGCTTCGTTGGCACCGTTAGGTTTCCACTGTTAGGCAATTTACCTCTGTAGAGTCTATGGCTCCGTGAAAAGGCAATCTTGCTTTTCTTTGTGTCGCGGCGTTTCGACCTGCCTGGGTCTTCTTCAGGCGTTGTTATGCGGTGGCGATGCGGGGCGAGGAGCTGGTCTAGGCTGCGCGCTTTTTGCTGTGGGTGCGGGCCACTTGCAGGGGCTTGTACAACTCATACTTACCTGGCAGGGGAGATACCTTGATCAAGAAGGAGGTTCACCCAGGGTGAGGCTCGGCCATTGCACTCCGGCTGTGCTGACCCCTGCGAACTCCCCAAATGTGGGAATCTCGACTGCATAATTTCTGGTAGTGGGGGACTGCGTTCGCGCTCTCCCCTGATGTGCTTGGTCCATATCGGATACGGAAGAGTTACGACACCACAAGCTGCGATAGAATCCCAGTTCGAAAGGAGTCGATGCCACTGCTGGTTCCCGGTTTCTTTTAGTTAGAGGTCCGGAGAAGCATTTCAAGCTGGTTACACTACTCCTTCCGGACATTCATTCCCTTTTCAAAGTCAGTCGTTTTGCTGTAATCTGCATTATTTAGGCTGATTATCGAGGTTAGCCTTTATTTGGTCATGGGGGCCTCGGTACTGTATGCTAATTCTCAAGACAGTTTCACCCGTTTTCTGATTGCTAGGTTCTGTAGCAGTGCAGACATGTCAAACAGTGAATGGCTGTACCTCTATTGTATCCGTGCTCAATGAATGAAATCAGTAATAAATGAATATATGTATAGTTATACGAAAAACAAGTGGTTTATCGACTCATCTTCATTTGCAGATTTAGAGGCAGCTTCGATATTTGTTTTACAAACGGGTTTTTTTTTTTATATGGGTCACACACATGCCATAGCAACAAAACATCTCTAGAGATGAGGCTATAGATCACCTTTCCATCCTCCAGGTTTTCCTCCCAAAGCCTACGGTACCAACGGCGACCCCTGCTGGCCGAGAGAGCAAAAGCTTGCAGCACCTGGCATTCCCAGGCGGTCTCCCATCCAAATACTAACCAGGCCCAACCCTACTCAGCTTCCGAGATCAGACGAGATCAGGCGCGTACAGGGTGGTGTGGCCGCAAGCGAAAGCCATGACGCCTGACTCGCTACTTGAAGCTGTGTGTGGCTGGGGCTCCGTGCCCCCCGAGCGGGACTGAAGGATCGTTCGTGTGCAACTCTTTGGAAAGGAGCTTCTTTCCAAATCGCATTGCGTACCTGGATGTTGGCGAATGTGCTCCCTTGTGTTGGCTTGTCCCGCACTGGAGGAGAACAAACAAACTGCTCGGAGGAGCACAAGGCAAGTCTTCACAAGACAAAAACCTCCAGTGCACAGCACTCTGAAAACATTTCTGGGCTGTCGCGTGTTTATTTCAGCACATAAAGCGCACCAGTCCAACACGTCGGCCGGGCGCGCGGCGCCTCCGCCCTCTTGTGGCCTTGCGGCGTCAGAGCAAGAGGCTCCTTCTCGCTGCCTTTCCGCTGTGTTGCAGAGCCCCGAGAGGGAACCTGGAGCGCACACTTTGCGGGGGGCGGGGGACCGCGTTCGCGCTCTGCCCCCGGTCTCTTGCGCAAGTACTAAATCTCACGGCGCCAGCCAGCGGCCAGGAGACAAGTACA
Organism: Atractosteus spatula; assembly: GCF_055471065.1. Lineage (NCBI taxonomy): Eukaryota > Metazoa > Chordata > Actinopteri > Semionotiformes > Lepisosteidae > Atractosteus > Atractosteus spatula. The sequence continues at coordinate 188,449 of NW_028296619.1, read as the reverse complement.
ATATCGCAGGACAGGGGGGCCTCGTCATTGATTGTTACATATGAGACGCTGATTAGGAGGAGACCCCGACTGATTGGTAAAGGGGAACACTAACACCAGAGTAACACCTCCGGCATCTCTTTTTGAGAGACGCCTTGGAATTTCTTAATGGCCAAGGAGGGTCGGGACCTCGGTTTTACGCCTCCCCCGAAGAGCGGCGCCTGTTTGTGCAGCAGAGTGTTGCCATCAGGATGCTGGGGCATAAGAAAGCCACACAGACCGCAGGGTGAGCGCTCCCTACTGGTCCCAGTCACACCTCTTGCAGGAGCAGCAGCAACCTGAGCTTTTCCGGGGGGAATCTCCCATCCGGGTGCCAGCTAGGCTCACACCTGCTGGGCTGCCGTGGGTGAGCCCAGTCGAGAGTCGCAGGGTGAGATCTAGTCACCGGGGAGAAACGATACAAGCGAAGGATTACTCGGCTCCCAGCACTTGAAAACACTGACAAATGACTCGTTCCGGCCGGAACTGAATGTACCTGCATGTGTCGTGTCGTCTTCTTCCCCTGCCCCGTTGTGTTTGCTGTATTGTCTTTGAAGCCGGCCCCCGAGACAAGACGGGCTGTTCCTGTGCCCCAATTAACACTTTACAGGTGCCATTCCCCGGCTTTGTGGCCATTGTCGGTGGTCACACACTCTATTATTATTATTATAATAATTATTATTATTATTATTGAGAGACAGGCTCACTGTCTGTTCCTCAGGCTGGGACAGGAGATCACAAACTGTTTTTTTATTATTGAGAGACGGGCTGACTGTCTGTTCCCCAGGCTGGGACAGTGGATCACACTCTTTATTATTATTACTGAGAGACAGGCTCACTGTCTGTATCTCAGGCTAGGACAGGAGATCAAACAGTTTATTAATATAATTGAGAGATAGGCTTACTGTCTCTTCCTTTGGGCTGGGACAGGACATCACACACTGTATTATTATTATTGAGAGACAGGCTCACTGTCTGTTCCTCAGGCTGGGACAGGAGATCACAAACTGTATTTTTATTATTGAGAGACAGGCTCACTGTTCCTCAGGCTGCGACAGGAGATCACACTGTATTATTATTATTGAGAGTCTGGCTCACTGTTCCCCAGGCTGGGACAGGAGGTCACACACTGTATTATTATTATTGAGAGACAGGCTCACTGTCTGTTCCTCAGGCTAGGACAGGAGGTCACACACTGTATTATTCTTATTGAGGGAAAGGCTCACTCTCTGTTCCTCAGGCTTGGACAGGAAGTCACACACTGTATTATTATTAATGAGGGAAAGACTCACTGTCTGTTCCTCAGGCTGGGACAGAAGATCACACACTGTATTTGTATTATTGAGAGACAGACTCACTGTTCCTCAGGCTGGGACAGGAGATCACACTGTATTATTATTATTGAGAGTCTGGCTCACTGTTCCCCAGGCTGGGGCAGGAGGTCACACACTGTATTATTATAATTGAGAGGCAGGCTCACTGTCTCTTCCTCAGGCTGGGACAGGAGGTCACACACTGTATTTTTATTATTTTGAGAGACTGGCTCACAGTCTGTTCCTCAGGCTTGGACAAGAAGTCACACACTGTATTATTATTATTGAGAGACAGGCTCACTGTCTGTTCCTCAGGCTAGGACAGGAGATCACACACTGTATTATTATTATCGAGAGACCTGCTCTTTCCTGACTGTTCCTTAGGCTGGGACAGGAGATCATAATCTGCTTTATTATTATTGAGAAACCGGCTCACTCCTATCTGTTCCTCAGGTTGGGACAGGAGATCACACACTGTATTATTATTAATGAGAGACGGGCTGAGTGTCTGTTCCCCAGGCTAGGACAGTGGATCACACACTATATTATTATTACTGAGAGACAGGCTCAAGTTCTGTTCCCCAGACTGGGACAGGAGATCACACTGTATTATTATTATTGAGAGACAGGTTCACTGTCTGTTCCTCAGGCTAGTACAGGTGATCACGCACTGTATTATTATTATTGAGATATAGGCTCACTGTCTGTTCCTCTTGCTGGGACTGGAGATCACACACTGTTCTATTATTATTGAGAGCCATGCTCACTGTTTGTTCCTCAGACTGGGACAGTACATTCCACACAAGGTTATTATTATTGAGAGACAGGTTCACTGTCTGTTCCTCAGGCTCAGACAGGAGAGCACACACTGTATTATTATTATTGAGAGTCAGGCTCACTGTTCCTCAGGCTGGGACAGGAGATCACACTGTATTATTATTATTAAGAGACAAGCTCACTGTTCCTCAGGCTGGGACAGGAGGTGACACACTGTATTATTATTATTGAGAGACAGGCTCGCTGTTCCTCAGGCTGGGACAGGAGGTAACACACTTTATTATTATTATTGAGAGAGAGGTTCACTGTCTGTTACTCATGCTGGGACAGGAAGTCACACACTGTATTATTATTATTGAGAGACAGGCTCACTGTCTGTTCCTCAGGCTGGGACAGGAGGTCACACACTGTATTATTATTATTGAAAGACAGGTTCACTGTCTGTTCCTCAGGCTAGTACAGGTGATCACGCACTGTATTATTGTTATTGAGATATAGGCTCACTGTCTGTTCCTCTTGCTGGGACTAAAGATCACACAGTTCTATTATTATTGAGAGAAATGCTCACTGTTTGATCCTCAGACTGGGACAGGACATTCCACACAAGGTTATTATTATTGAGAGACAGGTTCACTGTCTGTTCCTCAGGCTAAGACAGGAGATCACACACTGTATTATTATTATTGAGAGTCAGGCTCACTGTTCCTCAGGTTGGGATAAGAGATCACACTGTATTATTATTATTAAGAGACAAGCTCACTGTTCCTCAGGTTGGGATAAGAGATCACACTGTATTATTATTATTAAGAGACAAGCTCACTGTTCCTAAGGCTGGGACAGGTGATGACACACTGTATTATTATTATTGAGAGACAGGCTCGCTGTTCCTCAGGCTGGGACAGGAGGTCACACACCTTATTATTATTATTGAGAGAGAGGCTCACTGTCTGTTCCTCATGCTGGGACAGGAAGTCACACACTGTATTAATATTATTGAGAGACAGGCTCACTGTCTGTTCCTCAGGCTGGGACAGGAGGTCACACACTGTATTATTATTATTATTGAGAGACAGATTCACTGTCTGTTCCTCAGGCTGGGACAGGAGATCACACACTGTATTATTATTATTGAGAGATAGGCTCACTGTCTCTTCTTTTGGGCTGGGACAGGAGATCACACACTCTATTATTATTACTGACAGAGAGGTTCACTGTCTCTTCCTCAGGCTGGGACAGGAGGTCACACACTGTATTATTATTATTGAGAGACAGGTTCACTGTCTGTTCCTCAGGCTAGTACAGGTGATCACGCACTGTATTATTATTATTGAGATATAGGCTCACTGTCTGTTCCTCTTGCCGGGACTGGAGATCACACACTGTTCTATTATTACTGAGAGACATGCTCGCTGTTTTCTCCTCAGACTGGGACAGGACATTCCACACAAGGTTATTATTATTGAGAGACAGGTTCACTGTCAGTTCCTCAGGCTAAGACAGGAGATCACACACTGTATTATTATTATTGAGAGTCAGGCTCACTGTTCCTCAGGCTGGGACAGGAGATCACACTGTATTATTATTATTAAGAGACGGGCTTGCTGTTCCTCAGGCTGGGACAGGAGGTCACACACTTTATTATTATTATTGAGAGAGAGGCTCACTGTCTGTTCCTCAGGCTGGGACAGGAGATCATACTGTATTATTATTATTGAGAGACAAGCTCACTGTTCCTCAGGCTGGGACAGTAGATCACACTGTATTATTATTGTTGAGAGTCTGGCTTACTGTTCCCCAAGCTGGGACAGGAGGTCACACACTGTATTATTATAATTGAGAGACAGGCTCACTGTCTGTTCCTCAGGCTGGGACAGGAAGTCACACACTGTATTATTTTTATTGAGAGACAGGCTCACTGTCTGTTCCTCAGGCTGGGACAGGAAGTCACACACTGTATTGTTATTATTGAGAGACAGGCTCATTGTCTGTTCCTCAGGCTGGGACAGGAGGTCACACACTGTATTATTATTATTACTGAGAGACAGGCTCACTGTCTGTTCTTCAGGCTGGGACAGGAGGTCACACACTGTATTTTTATTATTATTGAGAGACAGGATCACTGTCTGTTCCTCAGGCTAAGACAGTGGATTACTATTATTATGAGACAGATTTACTGTCTGATCCCTGGCTGGGACAGGAGATCACACACTGTAATATTATTATTGAGTGGCAGGCTCACTGTCTCTTCCCCAGGCTGGGACAGGAGGTCACACACTGTATTATTATTATTGAGAGACAGGCTCACTGTCTGTTCCTCAGGCTAGTACAGGAGATCACGCACTATTCTATTATTACTGAGTAACATGCTCATTGTTTGATCCTCAGACTGGGACAGGACATTCCACACTAGGTTATTATTATTGAGAGACAGGATCACTGTCTGTTCCTCAGGCTAAGACTGGAGATCACACACTGGATTATTATTATTGAGAGACAGGTTTACTGTCTGTTCCCCAGGCTGAGACAGGAGATCACACACTGTATTATTATGATTGAGAGACAGGCTCACTGTCTCTTCTTTTGGGCTGGGACAGGAGATCACACACTGTATTATTACTACTGATAGAGAGGTTCACTGTCTCTTCCTCAGGCTGGAAAAGGAGGTCACACACTGTATTATTATTATTGAGAGACAAGTTCACTGTTACTCAGGCTGGGACAGGAGATCACACTGTATTATTATTATTATTAAGAGACAAGCTCACTTTCCTCAGGCTGGGACAGGAGATGACACACTGTATTATTATTATTGAGAGACAGGCTCGCTGTTCCTCAGGCTGGGACAGGAGGTCACACACTTTATTATTATTAATGAGAGAGAGGCTTACTGTCTGTTCCTCAAGCTGCGAGAGGAGGTCACACACTGTATTATTATTATTATTGAGAGACAGGTTCACTGTCTGTTCCTCAGGCTGGGACAGGAGATCACACACTGTATTATTATTATTGAGAGATTGGCTCACTGTCTCTTCTTTTGGGCTGGGACAGGAGGTCACAAACTGTATTATTATTATTATTGAGAGACAGGTTCACTGTCTCTTCCTCAGGCTGGGACAGGAGGTCACACACTGTATTATTATTATTGAGAGACAGGTTCACTGTCTGTTCCTCAGGCTAGTACAGGTGATCACGCACTGTATTATTGTTATTGAGATATAGGCTCACTGTCTGTTCCTCTTGCTGGGACTAAAGATCACACACTGTTCTATTATTATTGAGAGAAATGCTCACTGTTTGTTCCTCAGACTGGGACAGGACATTCCACACAAGGTTATTATTATTGAGAGACAGGTTCACTGTCTGTTCCTCAGGCTAAGACAGGAGATCACACAGTGTATTATTATTATTGAGAGTCAGGCTCACTGTTCCTCAGGTTGGGATAGGAGATCACACTGTATTATTTTTATTAAGAGACAAGCTCACTGTTCCTAAGGCTGGGACAGGTGATGACACACTGTATTATTATTATTGAGAGACCGGCTCGCTGTTCCTCAGGCTGGGACAGGAGGTCACACACCTTATTATTATTATTATTGAGAGAGAGGCTCACTGTCTGTTCCTCATGCTGGGACAGGAAGTCACACACTGTATTATTATTATTGAGAGACAGGCTCACTGTCTGTTCCTCAGGCTGTGACAGGAGGTCACACACTGTATTATTATTATTATTGAGAGACAGGTTCACTGTCTGTTCCTCAGGCTGGGACAGGAGATCACACACTGTATTATTATTATTGAGAGATAGGCTCACTGTCTCTTCTTTTGGGCTGGGACAGGAGATCACACACTGTATTATTATTACTGACAGAGAGGTTCACTGTCTCTTCCTCAGGCTGGGACAGGAGGTCACACACTGTATTATTATTATTGAGAGACAGGTTCACTGTCTGTTCCTCAGGCTAGTACAGGTGATCACGCACTGTATTATTATTATTGAGATATAGGCTCACTGTCTGTTCCTCTTGCGGGGACTGGAGATCACACACTGTTCTATTATTACTGAGAGACATACTCGCTGTTTTCTCCTCAGACTGGGACAGGACATTCCACACAAGGTTATTATTATTGAGAGACAGGTTCACTGTCAGTTCCTCAGGCTAAGACAGGAGATCACACACTGTATTATTATTATTGAGAGTCAGGCTCACTGTTCCTCAGGCTGGGACAGGAGATCACACTGTATTATTATTATTAAGAGACGGGCTCGCTGTTCCTCAGGCTGGGACAGGAGGTCACACACTTTATTATTATTATTGAGAGAGAGGCTCACTGTCTGTTCCTCAGGCTGGGACAGGAGATCATACTGTATTATTATTATTGAGAGATAAGCTCACTGTTCCTCAGGCTGGGACAGTAGATCACACTGTATTATTATTGTTGAGAGTCTGGCTTACTGTTCCCCAAGCTGGGACAGGAGGTCACACACTGTATTATTATAATTGAGAGACAGGCTCACTGTCTGTTCCTCAGGCTGGGACAGGAAGTCACACACTGTATTATTTTTATTGAGAGACAGGCTCACTGTCTGTTCCTCAGGCTGGGACAGGAAGTCACACACTGTATTGTTATTATTGAGAGACAGGCTCATTGTCTGTTCCTCAGGCTGGGACAGGAGGTAACACACTTTATTATTATTATTGAGAGAGAGGTTCACTGTCTGTTACTCATGCTGGGACAGGAAGTCACACACTGTATTATTATTATTGAGAGACAGGCTCACTGTCTGTTCCTCAGGCTGGGACAGGAGGTCACACACTGTATTATTATTATTATTGAGAGACAGGTTCACTGTCTGTTCCTCAGGCTGGGACAGGAGATCACACACTGTATTATTATTATTCAGAGATAGGCTCACTGTCTCTTCTTTTGGTCTGGGACAGGAGATCACACACTTTATTATTACTACTGATAGAGAGGTTCACTGTCTATTCCTCAGGCTGGAAAAGGAGGTCACACACTGTATTATTATTATTGAGAGACAGGTTCACTGTTTGTTCCTCAGGCTTGTACAGGTGATCACGCACTTTATTATTATTATTGAGATATAGGCTCACTGTCTGTTCCTCTTGCTATGACTGGAGATCACACACTGTTCTATTATTATTGAGAGACATGCTCACTGTTTGTTCCTCAGACTGGGACAGGACATTCCACACAAGGTTATTATTATTGAGAGACAGGTTCACTGTCTGCTCCTCAGGCTAAGACAGATGATCACACACTGTATTATTATTATTGAGAGTCAGGCTCACTGTTACTCAGGCTGAGACAAGAGATCACACTGTATTATTATTATTAAGAGAAAAGCTCACTCTTCCTCAGGCTGGGATAGGAGATGACACACTGTATTATTATTATTGAGAGACAGGCTCGCTGTTCCTCAGGCTGGGACAGGAGGTCACACACTTTATAATTATTATTGAGAGAGAGGCTTACTGTCTGTTACTCATGCTGGGACAGGAAGTCACACACTGTATTATTCTTATTGAGAGACAGGCTCACTGTCTGTTCCTCAGACTGGGACAGGAGGTCACACACTGTATTATTATTATTAGTGAGAGACAGTTTCACTTTCTGTTTCTCAGGCTGGGACAGGAGATCACACACTGTATTATTATTATTGAGAGATAGGCTCACTGTCTCTTCTTTTGGGCTGGGACAGGAGGTCACAAACTGTATTATTATTATTATTGAGAGACAGGTTCACTGTCTGTTCCTCAGGCTAGTACAGGTGATCACGCACTGTATTATTGTTATTGAGAGACAGGCTCGCTGTTCCTCAGGCTGGGACAGGAGGTCACACACCTTATTATTATTATTGAGAGAGAGGCTCACTGTCTGTTCCTCATGCTGGGACAGGAAGTCACACACTGTATTATTATTATTGAGAGACAGGCTCACAGTCTGTTCCTCAGGCTGGGACAGGAGGTCACACACTGTATTATTATTATTATTGAGAGACAGGTTCACTGTCTGTTCCTCAGGCTGGGACAGGAGATCACACACTGTATTATTATTATTGAGAGATAGGCTCACTGTCCCTTCTTTTGGGCTGGGACAGGAGATCACACACTGTATTATTATTACTGACAGAGAGGTTCACTGTCTCTTCCTCAGGCTGGGACAGGAGGTCACGCACTGTATTATTCTTATTGAGATATAGGCTCACTGTCTGTTCCTCTTGCGGGGACTGGAGATCACACACTGTTCTATTATTACTGAGAGACATGCTCGCTGTTTTCTCCTCAGACTGGGACAGGACATTCCACACAAGGTTATTATTATTGAGAGACAGGTTCACTGTCAGTTCCTCAGGCTAAGACAGGAGATCACACACTGTATTATTATTATTGAGAGTCGGGCTCACTGTTCCTCAGGCTGGGACAGGAGATCACACTGTATTATTATTATTAAGAGACGGGCTCGCTGTTCCTCAGGCTGGGACAGGAGGTCACACACTTTATTATTATTATTGAGAGAGAGGCTCACTGTCTGTTCCTCAGGCTGGGACAGGAGATCAAACTGTATTATTATTATTGAGAGACAAGCTCACTGTTCCTCAGGCTGGGACAGTAGATCACACTGTATTATTATTGTTGAGAGTCTGGCTTACTGTTCCCCAAGCTGGGACAGGAGGACACACACTGTATTATTATTATTGAGAGACAGGCTCACTGTCTGTTCCTCAGGCTGGGACAGGAAGTCACACACTGATTATTATTGAGAGACAGGCTCACTGTCTGTTCCTCAGGCTGGGACAGGAGGTCACACACTGTATTATTATTATTATTGAGAGACAGGCTCACTGTCTGTTCCTCAGGCTGGGACAGGACGTCACACACTGTATTTTTATTATTATTGAGAGACAGGATCACTGTCTGTTCCTCAGGCTAAGACAGTGGATTACTATTATTATGAGACAGATTTACTGTCTGATCCCTGGCTGGGAAAGGAGATCACACACTGTAATATTATTATTGAGTGGCAGGCTCACTGTCTCTTCCCCAGGCTGGGACAGGAGGTCACACACTGTATTATTATTATTGAGAGACAGGCTCACTGTCTGTTCCTCAGGCTGGGATAGGAGGTCACACACTGTATTATTATTATTGAGAGACAGGCTCACTGTCTGTTCCTCAGAATAGTACAGGAGATCACGCACTATTCTATTATTACTGAGTGACATGCTCATTGTTTGATCCTCAGACTGGGACAGGACATTCCACACTAGGGTATTATTATTGAGAGACAGGATCACTGTCTGTTCCTCAGGCTAAGACTGGAGATCACACACTGGATTATTATTATTGAGAGACAGGTTTACTGTCTGTTCCCCAGGCTGAGACAGGAGATCACACACTGTATTATTATGATTGAGAGACAGGCTCACCGTCTCTTCTTTAGGGCTGGGACAGGAGATCACACACTGTATTATTACTACTGATAGAGAGGTTCACTGTCTCTTCCTCAGGCTGGAAATGGAGGTCACACACTGTATTATTATTATTGAGAGACAGGTTCACTGTTACTCAGGCTGGGACAGGAGATCACACTGTATTATTATTATTATTAAGAGACAAGCTCACTTTCCTCAGGCTGGGACACGAGATGACACACTGTATTGTTATTATTGAGAGACAGGCTCGCTGTTCCTCAGGCTGGGACAGGAGGTCACACACTTTATTATTATTAATGAGAGAGAGGCATACTGTCTGTTCCTCAAGCTGGGAGAGGAGGTCACACACTGTATTATTATTATTATTGAGAGACAGGTTCACTGTCTGTTCCTCAGGCTGGGACAGGAGATCACACACTGTATTATTATTATTGAGAGATTGGCTCACTGTCTCTTCTTTTGGGCAGGGACAGGAGGTCACAAACTGTATTATTATTATTATTGAGAGACAGGTTCACTGTCTGTTCCTCAGGCTGGGACAGGAGATCACACACTGTATTATTATTATTGAGAGATTGGCTCACTGTCTCTTCTTTTGGGCTGGGACAGGAGATCACTCACTGTATTATTATTACTGACAGAGAGGTTCACTGTCTCTTCCTCAGGCTAGGACAGGAGGTCACACACTGTATTATTATTATTGAGAGACAGGTTCACTGTCTGTTCCTCAGGCTAGTACAGGTGATCACGCACTGTATTATTATTATTGAGATATAGGCTCACTGTCTGTTCCTCTTGCTGGGACTGGAGATCACACTCTGTTCTATTATTATTGAGAGACATGCTCACTGTTTGCTCCTCAGACTGGGACAGGACATTCCACACAAGGTTATTATTATTGAGAGACAGGTTCACTGTCTGTTCCTCAGGCTAGGACAGGAGATCACACACTGTATTATTATTATTGAGAGTCAGGCTCACTGTTCCTCAGGCTTGGACAGGAGATGACACACTATTATTATTATTGAGAGACAGGCTCGGTGTTTCTCAGGCTGGGACAGGAGGTCACACACTATATTATTATTATTGAGAGACATGCTCACTGCTTGTTCCTAAGACTGGGACAGGACATTCCACACAAGGTTATTATTATTGAGAGACAGGTTCACTGTCTGTTCCTCAGGCTAAGACAGGAGATCACACTGTATTATTATTATTAAGAGACAAGCTCACTGTTCCTCAGGCTGGGACAGGAGATGACACACTGTATTATTATTATTGAGAAACAGGCTCGCTGTTCCTGAGGCTGGGACAGGAAGTCACACACTGTATTATTATTATTATTGAGAGACAGGTTCACTGTCTGTTCCTCAGGCTGGGACAGGAGACCATACTGTATTATTATTATTGAGAGACAAGCTCACTGTTCCTCAGGCTGGGACAGTAGATCACACTGTATTATTATGACTGAGAGTCTGGCTCACTGTTCCCCAGGCTGGGACAGGAGGTCACACACTGTATTATTATGATTGAGAGACAGGCTCACTGTCTGTTCCTCAGGCTGGAACAGGAGATGACACACTGTATTATTATTATTGAGAGACAGGCTCACTGTCTGATCCTCAGGCTGGGACAGGAAGTCACACACTGGATTATTATTATTGAGAGACAGGTTTACTGTCTGTATTCCAGGCATGGACAGGAGATCACACTGTATTATTATTATTGAGAGACAAGCTCACTGTTCCTCAGGCTGAGTCAGTAGATCACACTGTATTATTATGACTGAGAGTCTGGCTCAGTGTTCACCAGGCTGGGAGAGGAGGTCACACACTGTATTATTATTATTGAGAGACAGGCTCACTGTCTGTTCCTCAGGCTGGGATAGGAGGTCAAACACTGTATTATTATAATTGAGAGACAGGCTCAATGTCTGTTCCTCTGGCTGGGACTGGAGATCACACACTATTCTATTATTATTGAGAGACATGCTCATTGTTTGTTCCTCAGACTGGGACAGGACATTCCACACTAGGTTATTATTATTGAGAGACAGGATCACTGTCTGTTCCTCAGGACTGGAGATCACACACTGGATTATTGTTATTGAGAGACAGGTTTACTGTTCTTCAGGCTGGGGCAGGAGATCACACTGTATTATTATTATTGAGAGACAAGCTCACTGTTCCTCAGGCTTGGACAGGAGATGACACACTGTATTATTATTATTGAGAGACAGGCTCACTGTTCTTCAGGCTGAGAAATAATAATACACAATAATACACACTGTATTATTATTATTGAGAGACAGGCTCACTGTCTGTTCCTCTGGCTGGGACAGGAAGTATCACACTGGATTATTATTATTGAGAGACAGGCTCACTGTACCTGAGGCTGGGACATGAGATCACACTGTATTATTATTATTGAGAGTCTGGCACACAGTTCCCCAGGCTGGGACAGGAGGTCACACACTGTATTATTATTATTGTGAGATAGGCACACTGTCTGTTTCTCAGGCTGGGACAGGAGGTCACACACTATATTTTTATTATTGAGAGACAGGCTCACTGTCTGTTCCTCAGGCTGGGACAGGAGATCACACACTGTATTATTATTATCGAGAGACCTGCTCTTTCCTGATTGTTCCTTAGGCTGGGACAGCAGATCATAATCTGCTTTATTATTACTCAGAGACTGGCTCACTCCTGTCTGTTCCTCAGGCTGGGACAGGATATCACACACTGTATTATTATTATTGAGAGACGGGCTGACTGTCTGTTCCTCAGGCTGGGACAGTGGATCACACACTATATTATTATTACTGAGAGACAGGCTCACTTTCAATTCCCTAGACTGGGACAGAAGATCACACACTGTATTATTACTGAGAGACAGGTTCACTGTCTGTTCCTTATGATGGTACAGGAGATCACGTTCTGTATTATTATTATTGAGAGACAGGCTCACTGTCTGTTCCTCAGACTGGGACAGGAGATCACACAGTTTATTAATATTATTGTTGAGAGACATGCTCACTGTCTCTTCCTCAGGCTGGGACAGGAGGCCACACACTGTATTATTATCATTATTGAGAGACAGGTTCACTGTCTGTTCCTCAGGCTGGGACAGGAGATCACACACTGTATTATTATTATTGAGAGACAGGCTCACTGTTCCTCAGGCTGGGACAGGAGATCACACTGTATTATTATTATTATTGAGAGACTAGCTCACTGTTCCTCAGGCTGGGACAGGAGATCACACTGTATTATTATTATTGACAGATAAACTCACTGTTCCTCAGGCTGGGACAGTAGATCACATTGTATTATTATCATTGAGAGTCTAGTTCTCTGTTCCCCAAACTGGGACAGGAGGTCACACACTGTATTATTATTATTGAGAGACAGGCTCACTGTTCCTCAGGCTGGGACAGGAGATCACACTGTATTATTATTATTGAGAGACAAGCTCACTGTTCCTCAGGCTGTGACAGTAGATCACACTGTATTATTATTATTGAGAGTCTAGTTCACTGTTCCCTAAGCTGGGACAGGAGGTCACACACTGTATTATTATTATTGAGAGACAGGCTCACTGTTCCTCAGGCTGGGACAGGAGATCACACTGTATTATTATTATTATTGAGAGACTAGCTCACTGTTCCTCAGGCTGGGACAGGAGATCACACTGTATTATTATTATTGACAGATAAACTCACTGTTCCTCAGGCTGGGACAGTAGATCACATTGTATTATTATCATTGAGAGTCTAGTTCTCTGTTCCCCAAACTGGGACAGGAGGTCACACACTGTATTATTATTATTGAGAGACAGGCTCACTGTTCCTCAGGCTGGGACAGGAGATCACACTGTATTATTATTATTATTATTGAGAGACAAGCTCACTGTTCCTCAGGCTGTGACAGTAGATCACACTGTATTATTATTATTGAGAGTCTAGTTCACTGTTCCCTAAGCTGGGACAGGAGGTCACACACTGTATTATTATTATTGAGAAACAGGCTCACTGTGTGTTCCTCAAGCTGGGACAGTAGATCACACTGTATTATAATTATTGAGTGGCTGACTCACAGTTTCCCAGGCTGGGATAGGAGATCACACACTGTATTATTAGTATTATTGAGAGACAGGCTCGCTGTCTGCTCCTCAGGCTGGGACAGGAGATCACACACTGTTGTAGTGTGCTCTCACAAAGCACCAGTTCTGTAGGGGTTTGGGCATTTACTGGGACAATTATTAATTGTGGCAGTAAATCACAAAATTGATTATTTTAATGGTCTTAGAATCTAACCATGCGATATAACTCAAACAACGCACACACAGGTACTAATACACGAGGATGCATTTATTATTATATAGAATATGCATGTAAACCTAACAGATCTTATCGTAAGGGTTATCAGAATACAAAAGATATAAATTCATTCAGTTACAAAAAGTTACACATATCAAGAGGACATAAGTTCGGTATATCATTCATTTAGACCGTATCGTAATTGAACTTGTTTACAACTTCTACATTAGATACTCAAAACAAGTACATAACCTTTGGAATTAAATTGATATCAACTGGTTGGGATAACAATTGAATTCTCGAGCACTAATGCTGTGAAGTTGAATACTAACTGCCGGGGCACCTCTTTTCCCACTGTTTCCGTAGTGTAGCGGCTATCACGTTCGCTTAACACGCGAAAGGTCCCCGGTTCGAGACCGGGCGGAAACAGCCTCTTGTTGCACGCTCCTGTACTTCACAGAGGTCTTGAGCGACCGGTCGTTTGTTCCCAATGTATTTCCGGTGCCTTCATGCACTCTTGTACCAAACGCACGTTCCTTCTGTACGCGGAGCCGATCATTTGCAATTGGGCTGTGCCGACAGACCAGGACGAGCTCTGTCGGCTCAAAAGCAGCGCAGGACCTGCAAGAACAACAGAAAGATTAGCATCCAGTGAGCCCAAGATCTCATCAAGAATCGGCTCCAGCAACAGGGCTGGGCGCATTGTTCCATTCTCCGACCACTCTCGGTGTAAACAAGTCCCTCCTGGTCTCTGCTTGAAATGCACTTTCCTGCGTTTGCTTTGGTGTAACTGGCTTCCCCTGCATGGGCGAATGTGAAGAAGATCCTTAGTAAGTCATTGAAGAAAACCGAGAAGAGGTCGGAGTGGCCTCTGTCGTTCATCAACGATCCAGTCAGGCAGTACTCCTCTGTAAAGCGCCGTTCGTTCACATCGATTGGCTTTTTTTTGCCTTCATTCGCGCAAGTAGTAAAAGCAGACGCCCCTATTCTGCCGTGACCCGGATTCGAACCGGGGTTGTTGCGGCCACAACGCAAAGTACTGACCACTATACGATCACGGCGAGTTACCGATACACACATGGTAGGGCGGAAAAGGCTGTGCTCTCTTCGTGTGACCTAATTCGGAAAAGTCCTGACGTTGCATTTCAACTGAGCCCCAGTATACATCGACCCTTCGACACTCTGAGTGACAACTCTCTTGCGTGTTTTCTCATATTTATGTAGTTTGCTTGCATGATGCCCGGAACAGCGGGGTTGTGTGCTCCCATATGGTCTAGCGGTTAGGATTCCTGGTTTTCACCCAGGCGGCCCGGGTTTGACTCCCGGTATGGGAACGTGTCAGTTTTGCCTCCTGCTTTCCAAAAGATCAGCACCGTGTACGAAGGAGCCGCATTAAAACCACTCGAACGTGCAAAACGCGCGAGAAGAGGGGGCGCTTGTTTCCAACCGAAGACTTCTCGCGTGTGAGACGAGCTGATCATCGCTGCAGGAGGTGGGAGGGTTACTCTGGTAGACAGGGCTGACCTTCGGCAATAGGATTTATACTCTCCAAGATGATATTTGCACTTTCTGGAGAGGCGATTTTCTCCACTTCAGTAGCCCGATTTCGTCGATTGCGTGGAGAGGGCTGTAGAATGTGGCGCCGCTTTTCCTGCTCCGTCCATGACAGGCGTGCTGGTCTCTGGAGAGAGCACGGTCCATCAGCGCACTCCAATAAAGGCACTGGAAGCAGCTGAATCGCATTGGCGAAGCTCAGCACTGGGCCGCTGGGAAGGGTTTGCTACCGTTTCCGTAGTGTAGTGGTTATCACGTTTGCCTCACACGCGAAAAGTCACTGGTTCGAAACTGGGCGGAAACAGACCGGCTTCTTTTGTCGCCACGCACAAAAGGGGATTGGGGATTCGCCTAGCGCTGTGATCGCACAGACCCACTCACCTCTAAGTGTGGCGGGATCTGCACAGTGCATGTCGCAGCGCATCCTGCTTTCACTCCAATGCGCGTCCTGATGTACCCCAGTCTCCCGCGTGACAGGTGGGGATAATCACCACTATACTAACGAGGAAGACATCGCTCTCTCCGACCCCCGGCATCGTGTCCCGACCCACCGTGCTGGAAGCCGACGCGTGCTGTGATTTCTTTACGGAGCAGAAATGACAACCGAGGAGCCGAGAGATCATTTCAGCATTTCGCGTCTGAACAGAAAACACAAACGACCAACTCGGAATGACTTGCCTTTGACGCTTATCAAAGCGTTCTTTGTGCATCGAACAGACCCACTCACCTCTTAGTGTGGCTGGATCTGCACAGTGCATGTCGCAGCGCTTCCTGCTTTCACTTCAATGTGCTTTCTGATGTCGAGTCGTGTGCCGTGCGGAGGCTCTGAAAGCGAGAGCAATGAAAAGGTGCACGACGCTGTGAAAGAAAACAGAGAAGTGAAAGGCAGTCCTTTCTCTAAGGAGGTAAAAGAAAAGCTTTCTACTCCCCGTCGGGGAATCGAACCCCGGTCTCCCGCGTGACAGGCGGGGATACTTGCCACTATACTAACGAGGAAGACATAACACCCTTCGATCCCCGGCATCGTGTCCCGACCCAGCGTGCTGGAAGGCGACGCGTGCTGTGATTTCTTTACGGAGCAGAAATGACAACCGAGGAGCCGAGAGATCATTTCAGCATTTCGCGTCTGAACGGAAAACACAAACGACCAACTCGGAATGACTTGCTTTTGACGCTTTTCAAAGCGTTCTTTGTGCACGACGACTGCGCCGCCTAGCAGATACAAATGGGTTGTACAACTCTGAACTAGCAAATGGAAGAGGGCTAAGCCCCCTCTCTTTTAGCCCAGGTTCGATCTGTCTCCCAGAATCACCAGGGCGCACGCGCACGCACACACACACACCCGTGCCGTTGAAGTGCTCTGCTTCATTTCTAAGGGCAACTCAACATTCACTCCTACCCCGAGAACAGAAAAGACAGCGTCCGCAGCAACAACAGCTCAGGTCTCTGCACAGGAACTAAGCTGCCCCCATCTCCTCTGCTCTGCGGCTCCTGCGGAGTGGAGTCCTGCCTGGAGCCGTGTTTGCAGGCGGCGGCTCCCCGCGCTCTGTCTGTGCGTCGTGTCCAAGAGCTCCTGGGAGGAAGAGAGAGCCCTCCCACTCGGGGGCTTTTCCACGGTCTGTGTGAGGAGGGGCCGGTGTGTCCAGTAGCTTATCGAGCGGAAGCCTGGGGCGGCGGAGAGCTGTGATCGTGCAGACCTTGAGGTGTCACCTCTTTGTCTGCTTTCCCGCCCCCCCTCCGCCCAAGCTCTGCTCCAGAGTAGCCCGGCAACCCCTCACACCTGCACGTGTCACAACCTAAGGTGTGGTCATGAGACACCCATGGGGTGCTGTTCTGTTCTTGCTAATTGTTTCCTGCCCGTCGCAGGCAGGAGTCCATGCGAGGAAGATGCGCTGGACAGAGCTCAGAGGGCGCAGCTGGGTGGCTTTCCTTCTGAGTGACGTTCCTGCAACACTCTCCCGCTCCTCTTGGTGCGCTCATGCCGCAACACAGGAAGGCTGGAGCAGGTGGCTGTGGGCTCTGCGCACTGCCGAAATAGCTCAGTTGGGAGAGCGTTAGACTGAAGATCTAAAGGTCTCTGGTTCGATCCCGGGTTTCGGCATTTTGTTTCATCGCGCCCTTTGTTCCTCTTTCCAGCGCCCCCTGCCTAAAGTGACGCTTCCCATTCTCAGCCCGAAACGCAAGCGAGACACCAGCAGCGGTCCCTGCAGGTTTCCGTAGTGTAGCGGCTATCACGTTCGCCTAACACGCGAAAGGTCCCCGGTCCGAGACCGGGCGGAAACAGCCTCTTGTTGCACGCTCCTGTACTTCACAGAGGTCTTGAGCGACCGGTCATTTGTTCCCAATGTATTTCCGGTGCCTTCATGCACTCTTGTACCAAACGCACGTTCCTTCTGTACGCGGAGCCGATCATTTGCAATTGGGCTGTGCCGACAGACCAGGACGAGCTCTGTCGGCTCAAAAGCAGCGCAGGACCTGCAAGAACAACAGAAAGATTAGCATCCAGTGAGCCCAAGATCTCATCAAGAATCGGCTCCAGCAACAGGGCTGGGCGCATTGTTCCATTCTCCGACCACTCTCGGTGTAAACAAGTCCCTCCTGGTCTCTGCTTGAAATGCACTTTCCTGCGTTTGCTTTGGTGAAACTGGCTTCCCCTGCATGGGCGAATGTGAAGAAGATCCTTAGTAAGTCGTTGAAGAAAACCGAGAAGAGGTCGGAGTGGCCTCTGTCGTTCATCAACGATCCAGTCAGGCAGTACTCCTCTGTAAAGCGCCGTTCGTTCACATCGATTGGCTTTTTTTTGCCTTCATTCGCGCAAGTAGTAAAAGCAGACGCCCCTATTCTGCCGTGACCCGGATTCGAACCGGGGTTGTTGCGGCCACAACGCAAAGTACTGACCACTATACGATCACGGCGAGTTACCGATACCCACGTGGCAGGGCGGAAAAGGCTGTGCTCTCTTCGTGTGACCTAATTCGGAAAAGTCCTGACGTTGCATTTCAACTGAGCCCCAGTATACATCGACCCTTCGACACTCTGAGTGACAACTCTCTTGCGTGTTTTCTCATATTTATGTAGTTTGCTTGCATGATGCCCGGAACAGCGGGGTTGTGTGCTCCCATATGGTCTAGTGGTTAGCATTCCTGGTTTTCACCCAGGCGGCCCGGGTTTGACTCCCGGTATGGGAACGTGTCAGTTTTGCCTCCTGCTTTCCAAAAGATCAGCACCGTGTACGAAGGAGCCGCATTAAAACCACTCGAACGTGCAAAACGCGCGAGAAGAGGGGGCGCTTGTTTCCAACCGAAGACTTCTCGCGTGTGAGACGAGCTGATCATCGCTGCAGGAGGTGGGAGGGTTACTCTGGTAGACAGGGCTGACCTTCGGCAATAGGATTTATACTCTCCAAGATGATATTTGCACTTTCTGGAGAGGCGATTTTCTCCACTTCAGTAGCCCGATTTCGTCGATTGCGTGGAGAGGGCTGTAGAATGTGGCGCCGCTTTTCCTGCTCCGTCCATGACAGGCGTGCTGGTCTCTGGAGAGAGAGCACGGTCCATCAGCGCACTCCAATAAAGGCACTGGAAGCAGCTGAATCGCATTGGCGAAGCTCAGCACTGGGCCGCTGGGAAGGGTTTGCTACCGTTTCCGTAGTGTAGTGGTTATCACGTTTGCCTCACACGCGAAAAGTCCCTGGTTCGAAACTGGGCGGAAACAGACCGGCTTCTTTTGTCGCCACGCACAAAAGGGGATTGGGGATTCGCCTAGCGCTGTGATCGCACAGACCCACTCACCTCTTAGTGTGGCGGGATCTGCACAGTGCATGTCGCAGCGCATCCTGCTTTCACTCCAATGCGCGTCCTGATGTACCCCAGTCTCCCGCGTGACAGGTGGGGATAATCACCACTATACTAACGAGGAAGACATCGCTCTCTCCGACCCCCGGCATCGTGTCCCGACCCACCGTGCTGGAAGCCGACGCGTCCTGTGATTCCTTTACGGAGCAGAAATGACAACCGAGGAGCCGAGAGATCATTTCAGCATTTCGCGTCTGAACAGAAAACACAAACGACCAACTCGGAATGACTTGCCTTTGACGCTTATCAAAGCGTTCTTTGTGCATCGAACAGACCCACTCACCTCTTAGTGTGGCGGGATCTGCACAGTGCATGTCGTAGCGCTTCCTGCTTTCACTTCAATGTGCTTTCTGATGTCGAGTCGTGTGCCGTGCGGAGGCTCTGAAAGCGAGAGCAATGAAAAGGTGCACGACGCTGTGAAAGAAAACAGAGAAGTGAAAGGCAGTCCTTTCTCTAAGGAGGTAAAAGAAAAGCTTTCTACTCCCCGTCAGGGAATCGAACCCCGGTCTCCCGCGTGACAGGCAGGGATACTTGGCACTATACTAACGAGGAAGACATCACACCCTTCGATCCCCGGCATCGTGTCCCGACCCAGCGTGCTGGAAGGCGACGCGTGCTGTGATTCCTTTACGGAGCAGAAATGACAACCGAGG
This sequence comes from Atractosteus spatula, assembly GCF_055471065.1. Taxonomy (NCBI): domain Eukaryota; kingdom Metazoa; phylum Chordata; class Actinopteri; order Semionotiformes; family Lepisosteidae; genus Atractosteus; species Atractosteus spatula. Next base: position 168,503 of record NW_028296619.1, on the reverse strand, counting down.
AGCCGAGAGATCATTTCAGCATTTCGCGTCTGAACGGAAAACACAAACGACCAACTCGGAATGACTTGCTTTTGACGCTTTTCAAAGCGTTCTTTGTGCACGACGACTGCGCCGCCTAGCAGATACAAATGGGTTGTACAACTCTGAACTAGCAAATGGAAGAGGGCTAAGCCCCTTCTCTTTTAGCCCAGGTTCGATCTGTCTCCCAGAATCACCAGGGCGCACGCGCACACACACACACCCGTGCCGTTGAAGTGCTCTGCTTCATTTCTAAGGGCAACTCAACATTCACTCCTACCCCGAGAACAGAAAAGACAGCGTCCGCAGCAACAACAGCTCAGGTCTCTGCACAGGAACTAAGCTGCCCCCATCTCCTCTGCTCTGCGGCTCCTGTGGAGTGGAGTCCTGCCTGGAGCCGTGTTTGCAGGCGGCGGCTCCCCGCGCTCTGTCTGTGCTTCGTGTCCAAGAGCTCCTGGGAGGAAGAGAGAGCCCTCCCACTCGGGGGCTTTTCCACGGTCTGTGTGAGGAGGGGCGGGTGTGTCCAGTAGCTTATCGAGCGGAAGCCTGGGGCGGCGGAGAGCTGTGATCGTGCAGACCTTGAGGTGTCACCTCTTTGTCTGCTTTCCCGCCCCCCCTCCGCCCAAGCTCTGCTCCAGAGTAGCCCGGCAACCCCTCACACCTGCACGTGTCACAACCTAAGGTGTGGTCATGAGACACCCATGGGGTGCTGTTCTGTTCTTGCTAATTGTTTCCTGCCCGTCGCAGGCAGGAGTCCATGCGAGGAAGATGCGCTGGACAGAGCTCAGAGGGCGCAGCTGGGTGGCTTTCCTTCTGAGTGACGTTCCTGCAACACTCTCCCGCTCCTCTTGGTGCGCTCATGCCGCAACACAGGAAGGCTGGAGCAGGTGGCTGTGGGCTCTGTGCACTGCCGAAATAGCTCAGTTGGGAGAGCGTTAGATTGAAGATCTAAAGGTCCCTCGTTCAATCCCGGGTTAAAGAAGTCGAGATCTCGCCATGAGAGGGGAAGCATCTCAGAAAAAGCAGGTGCAGTCGGTTCCACGGTCATAACGCCACTTAGTCGGGCGACAAGAGCGAAACCCACCCGGCTTCCTCCCGGCAAGTAATGAGACAAAGAGACAGCGCACAGCGGGTAGTGTGGCCGAGCGGTCTAAGGCGCTGGATTAAGGCTCCAGTCTCTTCGGGGGCGTGGGTTCAAATCCCACCGCTGCCAGGTGCTTCTGTCGAGACCCCATTTCAGCTGACTTCAGACGAAAGGGAGGGAGCTGCTTTTTGGCAGTCTCTCGAGAAACTAAGCAAAGTGTTTAAAGATACTTTCTCAGCTTGACATCAAGGCACAAAACAAAAACCTTCTTGCGTCCTCTCAACCCAAAAGCGCTTTGCCACTTTTTGCGTTATGCAGGGAACGACGTCTGCCCAGATCACTTTTGTGTCAATGCAAATCGTAGTGTGCCCTCCGTTTTAATGTTGGCTGTGCTGGCGTGCTGCTTCTGTCTGTGAAACTTGAATGTTCTGCTTCTTCACACCGAATCGTTGGCGGGGGTTGAGCTTGTTAAATCTTTGCGCATAGCGCTCCTTTGGAAGTACTTTGTCCAAGTTCAAAAGCGATCGTGGGATTTACTTCATGCGTTCAAAAAGCATGCCTCGCACGACAGATTTAAATGGGGAATGGAGCCTGCTTCTTGCTGTTTTTCCTGTGGTTGCAGTTACAAAGTTGATCGTGCTTTCACATTCTGTTAACAGTATTCACTGGCTGAGCTTTATCAGTTGGTTCGTAAAGGAATCTCTGCTTCGGTTCCAGAAAAGTCATCTGTAGTGTGTTTTTTTCCGTGCCCATGGCAGTCTTTTAAAGCTGGTAGTAATGGCGGCAAAGTTAATTTTTTATCCTCTTTAAAAGAATAAGGACGGGCTGGGGCGAGCTCCATTTACCACTCTTTCAGCTAACCGCGGAACTCGCGAACTGATTACACTGCAGAGCCACAGGTGCCTCGCTTTTCTCCATTCTCTGGGTTAGGGTGAAAAAAAAAACTTTGCTGGTATTAGCTGGCCTGCTCGGAGTACCTCTTCTTCACTAATAAGCAAGATTTGTGTTTCATCTTTCGCAAGCTGTATAGATTTCTTTCAAAACAAGTTGTTCCAGAAAGGAAACGAACACTTGCATTCACCTGAATTAAAAGGCATGGGATTTGCCCGTAAGGATAAATTCTGTACAGTAAGACAGGCACCGCTGGGAAACGGACCCAGGATCTCCTGTTTACTAGACAGGCGCTTTAGCCAACTAAGCCACAGTGCCGGCATAGGGCTGTCCTTTGACAGCCAATTGGACATGTCTCAACTGCTCTGAGACATCTGCGTTCGGTGTGCACCGAGCCTGCTCGCCTTGCAAGTTGCCTCATTTACATGCGATAGCTCCAGCACTAAGAGAAAGGAAGAGAAATGGCTTTTATCTGGCACTTTTCATGTGAGAGGATCTCAATCTGCTTTCCGTGTACAAGAGGATGTCCAACTCATGTAGCTAAAGACGTAGACGACAGTGCTCCACTGAAATCTTGATCTCACAACCCTCGGCATGACTCCGCTGTGTTCTGCGTTAGACAAATGGGGGAAAAGACTTCTTTCATCACACGTTTTGCACTGTTTACGGTGTTTGCAGTGCTCTTTCTTAAATGAAAACCAGGAATCGGCACCATATGAGGTGAGACTAGATAATATTGGAACAAGTAGCCTCGCCATTCCATGCGTGACGTGAGCAAAGTGTAATTCCTGTCTTTATAGTGTGCTTGTTAGAGACTTAGCTGGCACCCAGAGCGCTTTAAATCCGGGAGTCAGCAGCCCAAGACAAGAGAGCTTCCTTCGTCTATGTTTTTTGCGTGAAGGGGGGAAACCATGTGTGTGCTGAAAACGATCTTAGTATCGAAGTGCCGTCCCACATAACCGATCCGAACAATCTGCTTTACAGAGGAGCACTGCCGGAGCTTATCGTTGGCAAACTGAAGACCAGGCCGACCTCTTCTGTGACTCTTGAACACTGAATCTCAAGGTTGTGAATTCAAGCTCCACGCTGGCGGGAAATTCCATAGGTAATGATCACATTTTCTTCCATGCTAATCAAAAGAAATATTAAGAAACTTTTCCCGATACCAGTTTTTTACAAAAGTAAAGGCACACGGCACATGTGTGCCACACCACGTCCAAGTTTAGTGACAACTACCTCAGAGATTGTAAGCTGGGTAGTTTCAGATCAGATCACTTTTTTTATCAAAGGTTGAAGCAAACCCGTGTAGCGGCAATGCTTGTTAGGAAGACAGAATTAAGTATTGCGGTGCTTTCCCAAATGAGGCCTCAAATCTCTGTTCATCTCTGTGGTGCAGCCACAGAGAAACTATTCATGCAGGCTGATTTAAAGATGTTTTCTTTTGATAAGGGACAGCTCCCAAAGGGGGATGCACTTAGCTAAGCCTGGCTATCATGATCAATGGTCATCCATTGGCACCTATCTGTCTAGGGAGTGCCAGATGGACATCTGGACTGCATTCCTAAGTGTCAGGAGTAAGTGACTCATATCTCACCTTGATCAACCAATCAGGGACTGGTAGGGCCGAGTAACCCACGTGGGACTCTGATGCCCATGGAACTTTCAGCCAATGAACGAGCTGAAGTTCCTCCAGGTAACAACAGGCAACACAGAGAGCCTGAGAGAATTCTGTGAACTTTTTCGGACAATTCAAAGGAGAATTCCAGGGCAGGACAGCCCAGGAGCAGAAGGCTCCCAAGGGAAAGGCATTCTCGCAGCGCGCCTCCTGACCATCCTGAGACTCAGCCCGGACAACCACGGAACGGCCAGTGTGTCCGAGTGCCAGAACTTTCCTTTGCTCTAAGAGTCTAGAGCGGAGGTTGCCAGAGAGTAACCAGAGGATCCACCCGAGGTTAGCATCAGCAGCAAGCCTCGTGAACAGGTCGGAACTGTGGACAGCTGAATCACTATTCAGAACTAGCGCTTCATCAGGAACGAACCGGTCCTCTTCCTGACTTGCTGGGACCCACAGTAATCTTTTCTCCTGTGCACAAACTTTGCTAGTTAAAGCCAACACTAACTAGCCGGTCAATGAGCGTCAGCAGCGCACCGTCGCAAGCCGCACAGCACAGCCTGGCACGGAGCCAGAGAGCCCTCAGGAGATCTGAATCCCCAGAGATTGGATGAGTATTCAACTTCAATGCATTACAGCTCGAGAATTCAATTGTTATCCCAACCAATTGATATCGATTTAATTCCTAAGAGTTATGTACTTGTTTTGAGTATCCAATGTAGATGTTATAACCAAGTTCATTTACGAAACGTTCTAAATGAATGATATACTGAACGTATGTCCTCTTGATATATGTAACTCTTCGTAACTCATTGAATATATACCTTTTGGATTCTGATAACCCTCTCGATAAGATCTGTTAGGGTTTACATGCATATTCTATGTATTAATAAATGTATCCTCCTGTATTAGTACCTGTGTGTGTGCGTTGTTTGAGTTATATCGCATGGTTGGATTCTAAAGCCATTAAAAGAATCATTTTGTGATTTACTGCTACAATTAATAATTGTCCCAGTAAATGCCCAAACCCTACAGAACTGGTGCCTTCAGAGAGCACACTACACCCGAATACTTTTGCAAGAGACATTTCAGAATCCCAGTCAAATCCAGTACGATTGCTGGATCCTTCGAATTCGACTGAACTATAGCACAGATCTGCAGTCCACCATTAGAATACTGTGGGTGTGTTGTATAAGCCATATCGCCCAAAATAGTTCTAAAACAGGAGATGTATCCTCGTTTAGGAATGTGGTATAAAGTGAAATGGTCTGGGAAGAGTCCTACGTTTGAACAGTTCAAAATAGACGTAAAGGAGTATTTACGGACTCTTTTGAAATGTAAGAACAAGCTGTGCGTACCTTATCTTTATTTACCTTGTGTAATCGTTTTTCATAAAGTGTAATTGTATTATAGCATGTGCCCCTGACGATTTTCTTAATATGTTATATGTGTTCTTGTTTGTATTGAATTTAATTTTGTTGTTCAAATAAAAATTAAAAAACACAACTTTTCAGATGTGGCTGCTGTAAAAATAAAATGGCATCAAAGGTACGCAGAGGTCTGAAGCCTGCTCCACAGAAGAACTTTATCCAGAAGTGTTAAAGAAGTCAAGATCTCCCCATGAGAGGGGAAGCATCTCAGAAAAAAGCAGGTGCAGTCGTTTCCACGGTCATAATGCCACTAAGTCGGGTGACAAGAGCAAAAGCCACCCGGCTTTCTCCGAGCAAGTAATGAGACAAAGAGGCCTACTATGACAGGTAGCATGGCTGAGTGGTCTAAGACACTGGGTCGAGGCGTAAGTCTGTTTTGGGGTGTGAGTTCAAATCCCACTGCTGCTAGCTGCTTTTGTTGGGACTCCTCTTCATCTGACTTCAAATGAAAGAGAAGGAATTGCTTTTTGACAATCTTAGGGCAATGGATGTTAAGTTTCTGCAGCTGAAAACACAGGCAAAACTGCTCCATGTGAGTCTTGAACTCACAAGCTCGGCATTACTCCGCCGTGTACTGCTGTATAAGTACCGCGCTTACTGGAAGGTTGCAGAACCTTGGAGAGAACTGTGCTGGAAATCGAAATTACAGATTTCATTATCTGCACATTTAATAACTAGGAGAGATAACTCCTTCGGGTTCTAAAGCTCAGAAGTGCACTTTAAGAAGTCTTTGCTTTTGTGAGATGGATCTCCGAGGTGCACCTTTTTTCTTATTACTAAAGATACCTCTACATTGTGAATTATTTGAAGACCTAGAAAAAGGAACGTGGCATTAGTTGAAATAAGCACCGAATGGTTAGAATTCAACCTACATACTTGCACAGGTCACTCGGCCACGGACAAGAATGATCAGCTACCACCACTATTATTATTGTTATTATTATTCAACCAGTTGGGGAACAACACAGTCGAACAATCCCACTGTTCTTATTGCAAGAAAAATAACATGAGACCACTGTAAGAGGAAGAGTGTTGTAATTCTTTGAACAATGGATGTCTATTTTTCACTCTTATGGGCAACCCTGTGGTATTTCTTTTTCTCTTCGGTGTTGTGCACAGGCAAGTTCTGCAGCGATATTTGCCGCAGACATTTCTCCGCAGCTCCGTATTAAATCCGTTCTCAACTGCAATGGACAGAAGATTGTCACTTCTCTACTACAGCAGCATCAGTAAAAGACCCTCTGAAAACAGTAAAGCACTAAAGCACTGCAAAACTGAATTCGGAAGAAACATATTAGGGATTTTGAGTGATGTCCGCATACAAGCAGTCCAGTACAGACACTGAAGTCTTTGAATATCGACTCTCTATTTTGCGCTGCCTTTTCCTTGGAGTAAAACTATTCAACTGGAAGAATGTTTATCACAGGTTTAAAACTTGCCGTTGCTATTTGGAGAAATCCACAACCTCGTGTTTTCACATGCTTTAAAAGTACACCCATACACACAGAAAAAAATAACGACACTGCTAATGATTTTTACAGAGCCAAATCACAGTTGACCTTTCTGAGCCAATTGATAAAGCCGACCCAGTGAGTAGTATAGCAGAACATCAAAGAGTGTTCAACTTTCTAACTACCGCAACCACAGGAACAACAGCAAGAAGCGAATCAATTTCCCATTAAATGGTGTTGTTGTTTGAGGTATGCGTTGTAAACACATGCACTAAATCCCAATCTCTTCTAAATTTGGACAAAGTATTTCTGATGGAGCACTGTGCGCAAAGATTAAATAAACTGTACTCCTACCGACAATTGAGCGTGAAAAAGCAGAGCGTTCAAGTTTCACTGACAAAAACGCTACCACAGAAAAGCCACACAAAAGCACTATTAAATGGAATTGACGGCACACTACAATTCGCACGGACTCAAAAGTTGTTCCCTGCATAATGAGCAATCCAATGAGCATTTCTGTTGAGAAGAAAACTAAAGCTTTTTTCTGCCTTGACATTAAGCTTACAAAGACAATCGTGAAAAACCTAGCTCAGTGAGCAAGGCTTTAACACAGAAAGACCTGGTAGTGGTAGGATTCAAACCCACACCTCTGAAGAGACTGGAGCCTAAAACGCACCACTCAGCCACACTACCATTGATGAGACCCTCCATCCTCACATTACTTGGTCGGAGAACGCCGGGTGGCTTCAGCTCTTCTTGTCCGACGTGTGGAAACGACTGTACCATCGTTTTCTGAGATGCTTCCTGTCACTTGGTGAAATCTCTACTTCTTTGGCAGCTCTGAATATAGTTCTTCTTTGGAGCAGGCTTCAGACCTTTTATTTAATGTATAAAGGAGGGCACATTCCGAAATGTGTAATTCCTGTTTTAGAAATGCTCTGCTCTGACACATGTCAGTGTGGGGAGTGGGCAGGTAGAGAGCTTTTACAAATGCTCATGATGTTTCTCACTTGGTGTTACCTGCGGTATTATCTCTCTCTGAGCCTTTGGAAAGAAAAGAGTGGCTCCAGTGTGAGGTAACTTTTTGAACTTTTTGGTCTCCTTGTCTTACAAAACAAGAAAAAAAAATCAACTGGGAAACTGCCTAGTGGACATTTTGTCGTCTTCTTCTGACCTGTATTTGATGCGATTCTCTGAAAACGTGGCACATTATATCTGTGCTACCTGAATGGAGGGTGACTGTACTCATAAGGATCATAGATTCGATGACAAGCATCTAAAAATGAGCATGAGAAAATGACATCATGCTATACGGTTGAATGGCACAAGTTCTCCTGTTCCCTCCACAGAAAATGTGTGTTTTAAAGGAAGTGTCATGTTATTTTTTTGCCAGACAATGCCATGCCATAAGAACAGCGTGGTTGTTTAAATTAATTGGTCTGAAATTGGTTTAAACTGCAGGGAAATAACAACAAAAAAAGAAGTGCTTCTTAACACAGAGATAGTTGGAGATATTTGGCAGCAGTGGGATTCCAACTCACACCCCCAAAGAGACTGGAGCTTTAATCCACCTCTTTAGAGCGCTCGGCTGCATTAGCCTCGACTGCCTCATACCTCACACTGGCTCACAGAAAACTAGGTGACTTGTAAAGGCTGGTAGGAGACGAAAGGAATAAATGCTTCTTTTTTGGACAAAGTCTTTATCTACTAAAAGAAGAAAAGAAATATTTGATTATTATTTTTTCACCAGTTGTTTTGATCAAATTATTGTAATGCAGTGCCATATTAAGGTATAATATGTACATGAACGTCATGTCTGAGTCGGTGATGGCAGCTGACTATCGTTGGAGGACAGTTTATTATGAGAGAGTAAGCCAGCATAATGAGGGAGAAGAGATTGGCCTCTGTGATGCAGTGTCCAGTGACACTAACTATCTGTCCTACTGTTCTCTGCTAACATAGAGGGTGAATGTTTATTTAGGTGAATGTAAGGTTTCTTTCTTGTAAAATATTTTCGAGCGCATTTTGTTGCTGAAAATTAATCTTGTGCGTTTGAATGAATTCCGATATTGTCACCTAATTCTATACACTGTTTCATCAGAGTAGAACATCAGTCAAAAATGTTGAGAAGGTGCTCCTGTTTTCACCATTATAAGAACTGTGATGCACCAGTAATATTTACTCTTATAAAAGTATTGTAATTGTAGTGTTCTATTACAGTCTTGAGTGACACAAACATTCTCTTTTACTGCACCTCTACAACACTTCTCCAGAGGCCAGTTCAGCAAAAAAGGATCCTCAACAAACACTGCAATCGCTTGATAAAAGCCATTTCTCTTAGTGTTGGTGCAACTATTGTATATAAAGGAGGTGACTTGACAATGAAAGGTGTGATCATCTTAACGAGAGTATTCATGAAGGTGTGCGTCGGAAAGCTCTCCACTGGCAATTGACTGGGCTTGTGAAGAAACCAATCTCGCTCAACAACCATACACATGAAGCTGAATCCGTGAGCTGATTGACACAAAACAATGTCACTTCACATTATCCGCAAAGCTGTTTTGCTTGTCTGACCACCTCTTCCCACATTACAGTGAGCACATATCTTTCAGTTTCTTCTCTTGTTTTTTTCTTACTATTTTACTGTCCCTTTCCCCCATGTGGAGATGTATCCACAGCCAAAAAACCCTGTTTCACCCTACGTTTGTGGAAATTTTACAATCTGTGTAGGAGCCTGGCTTACAGAGGTCAAGTGGTGCAATTGGTCAGTGTGTGGTACATATACAGTTGTGCACAGTGGAGTTATACTGAGGTTGTGTGTTCAAGCCTCCCCTGTAGCCATTAAGTCTTTTGAACGTTTTCCACCCATAAAAAGTTCATTTGCCGTAGCAGTTTCACTGTGACTTTGCAGGTAAAATATTCTTAATGAGAATAATGTTTCGTATGCAATAAATAACCACACCAGAAAATATTGGAGATCAATGGCTTGTCGTACTTATCGCAGCAGGCACTCAGACACAGATATGTCCTGTCAGTAAAGAAAATTCATGAAGAATTCAATGTCAAGAGGAATGACATCATTGCAAAGGCAATATTTTCTGATGATTATTTCGGTTAATAATGATTCGTGTGGGAATTACTACTGTCATTACTACTAATTGTGATAAAAACAGAGCACTCACAGCTCTCTGGATGTTGGTCTGGACTCTAGAAAGTGTTTCTATTCGCAAGCGGCTCTGGACCTCAACACCTGTTGATGGGTCACTTCTGTCAGACACACCAGTGGAGCCCAAGCCCACCTACACACACATTCACACACACTGACAGATATACACCTACACACTCACACACATTTATACTCACAGACACTACACACACTCACAGACACAACACACATTTATACACACAATCAGACACTCACACACTCAAAGATATACACTCACAAACATTCACAGACACACACGTAGACACTATATACACACATAGACACCGCATACACTCTTAGGTATAGATACACTACAACTAACACTAATGCAGATACTGCTAATATTGCAACAGTAACACTATCACCAAAACATACACTATCATGGTTACTAACACTGACACAAACTACTACTAGACTAATAATACTTATAATAACAGTAATACTGTCATGAAAACTAACATGATGAGTACACTGACAGTATAATTATCACTAATATTAACATGAATACTAGCATTAATACTAAAACTATCAGTAACACTATCATCATTAATACTCAAATAGACACTACACACACTGACAGACATACCCACACATACACTTACAAATAAACAACTACACACTGACAGACATCACACACTCACAGACACACACCAACACACATATTCACAGGCATGCATTTACAGAAACAAAGAGACACTACGCATACTCACAGACACACATTTATAGAAACCACACACTCAGAGACCCCACACATTCACACCCTAACAGACACAACAAGCTCACAGACACACATCTACACACTCACAGACACACACCCACAAACAGACAGATATCACACACTTAACAGACACATGCACAGACACCACATACACACGTATCTACAGATACACAATAACTAACACTAAAACAAATACTCCTCATATTACAACAGAAACACTATCACTAAGACATACACTATCATTATCACTAACACTGACACAAACTACAAATAATAACAGTAATGCTATCATTAAAACTAACACTACTACTACTGTTAATACTCTAACAGTAACACTATAATTATAATTAATATTAACATGAATTCGAACATTAAAACTAAAACTATCAGTAGCGCTATCATCATTAATACTCACATGAACACTAGCATTAAAACTACCAGTTGTACTCTCATTAATATTAACATGAATACACTAGTATTAGTATTAGTTGCTACCCATGACGTCACATCACTCTTTGTGACGAACGCGAGACACCTAGACGCGCACAGTGACCTGACGTCTGTTGCTGTGGTTACCATACTTGGTATGCATGTAAACTGTTACTTACATACATTTATCAACTTGGAAAATAATTTTCTAGCTCTAGGATACAGTTACCTAAATAATAATATGAATAATCATTGTTTAATTTCAGATTGAACATTATTAACATTAAACGAACTATGGTAATTGATCGATACAATCTTTATTGACTGTTTTCTAGATATTTAAAACAGGGTCAAGAACGGGAAAAGAATCAGTAGTCACCAATCGGTGAATTTAATCGATTATTCTACAGTTCTTCAGGTGAATTAATTGTTTGTCGACAGATAAGTGATCAATAACTCTCCTCCGTGCGCTCCGCGCTCCTCCCGCGGTCTCGTTCTCTGATCCCAGCGCTCTGGCTGGTGTCTGTGACGTCACAGCGCTCTTTCTGACAGAGCAGAGCGCGTCTCCGCTGGACGAGACTCCTGTCCGGAGCCCGGGGGGCTTTTCTTACAGATATAACATCTCCAAAAAGAACACACCGGGCTGTGAAGAGAAGCGATTTATAACAGCTGGAGAAGGAGAGCGACAAACCGAGGAATGAAAATCATTAAACAGGAAAAAAAAATAGTTTACTTCGCAGATTAATGTGTTACAAAGCATACCCGTGTGGAGCAGTAGAGAACGAGCACAAGTCCCTGTAATAAGCGCTTTTAAATGTTTTAAACGAATCATCAGAGTATAGGAGCCAGGAGGAACAGACTCCTGATCCTGGAGGTTAAAATGTGTATCCTGGCTTTATTTCCAGCCAGCTCTCAGTTTCATAGGTAGTCTGATGATTGAAATTAACTGTATAACTGTTACAAGACTTCATTTAATTGTAAATTTATAAGACTGTCTGCGAGAGATGTGTGGGAGACGCTGAATCCCAGGGCTGGTGTGGAATCACACACAGACAGGTCTTCTTCTGTGTGATCTGAGTACCACTGCTCAGAGCTACAGACTGGTCAACTAGTCACTATTGGAGACACAACCATCAGACCATTGGCTACTAATACTCAATATACTGATCAGAGTGTCACTACTGGTGTTAATTACATAAATACTAAGATAATTCCACACTCACGTGTGTTATAAAACATTTATAGAACATGTCTGGAGGCTGATATACAGTAAAGAAAGTAATACTAAAGGGTTGGAAGTCCTGGAAAGGGTTAATAGAAGCTTCTTGCTTCTGCCCTGGAACAGAGCCCACAGCTGCCAGATCAGTGACCCCTGAGCCCAGTTCACAGAGAGGAGAACCAGGAGCTCTTCTCTGTCTCTAAGCGGCTGTGAGGAAGGAGAAAAGGGGGAGATGTGACCCGAGTCCAGGCTGTTCTGTCTGATATTATTCATGTAGCAGCACTGATTGTCTGAAAATCTTCTGGTTCTGGACTGTCAGGATGGAGACCAGTATGGAGCTAAGTGTCAGTCCGAGTGTGAGTCTAAGCTGTGAATCTGACTGAGAAGAGAATAATGATTTTTTATTCTGCCTCTGAGAATTCTTCTTCTTTGCCAAGTGGTGTTACATCCCCTTCAGATACTCTGCACAGACTGCCAGAGTGAGAGAAGAGGAGAGAGAGATGGACAGATAAGAGCACACACAGCGAGAGAGACATACTTCTTGATTTACTTTGAAGCAAGTGTTCATTTCTTTTCTGGAACAAGTTGTTTCTGAACTTCAAGAAATTCATACAACTTCTGAAAGATAAAATACAAATCTTGCTTATCAGGACAGAAGAAATACTGCAAGAAAAAGCAGGTAATTTTTCTCCTTTTAATGAAAAGTGGAGCAAAACAACGGCAGTGCATCTCCGTCGGCTTGATTTAGTTTAATACAAGTATTCACTTCCTTTTTTGGAAATTACAGCCTGCGAAAGATGAAATAAAGTTCTTGGTTATTCTTGGTCAGTGCCGAAGAAATACTGCCGGCTGGCAGGAAAATGTCAGCATTTTATTTTCTTTAACTACAAACGTGTGAATATTGAAAAGCAACGGGAGTGTGTCTCTGTACAGCTATTAAACAAAAGGCTGGTGGTTCAAGCCCACTCAGGGACGCGCTTCGGATTGTTTCAATGTGAACATAATCTCCGCTAAAAACCCTCTTGAACTTTGCAGGAAATGAGCGTGTTTTAAACCATTTTCACGTGTGGAATTTTATCTTCAGCTGGCTGTAGGGAGAATGCCTTATACACCCGTTGTGTATCCTTAGCAAAAATATTTTAAAATTATAACACAGAGTTGTTGGGGAACTTGACAATCCTTGACAATCATTATTAAATGAGCATTGTACAAATGTACATTGATATTTTTGTTGTATGTACCTTAATTTTAAAATATATAAACATAATTGTGCTGATATGGATGTTCATTTGAAGGATTTGAGGAATCTATAAAGGATCTCAGAACAACCAAAGAAACATTTGGGCATCTGCGTATTTGTAAAGATTAAAGAGCGCCGTAAGTGTGAAGTTTGCACACACGAGAGAAGAAATCAGTTTCAATGCACTTCATTAAACTGATGGTTTGCTTATCAATCGTGCATAAAATGTGTATAGCAGAGGATGGCTCTGATCCATCGACCTCTGGGTTATAGGCTTAGCACGCTTCCGCTGTGCCACTCAGCTATTTTTAAGGCAACTGCTTATGCACCTGAGAAGAAAAGTTTCAACGGTAAACGCAGACGTCACTGAGCACTTGGTCTTTTGTAGTACAAATCATCACAGGCTGCTCTACAAGCTCTACAAGCTGCTCTACAAGGGCGTGTCTTCAAGATTCCTTGTACAACTTTACTTGCCCGCTGAGTAGAGGTTAAAGCAACGGCAGCAGAAGTAGCAGTAATAGCAACAACGTGGTTAGAGTGTCACAATACACTCTATGAAAGTATTGCGGCTTCAGATCGTTTTGTTCTGTTGAAGCTGCCTACAGGCTCCGAATTGCTGACATTGGCTGTGATCTTTTTTCAGGTTTCATGAAATTCTTCACATATTCGAAATATTTAATTCGGGTTCGCCTAATACACGGTGCAAACCGTACCTGCAGCAGAGTGCTGTGGCACATGAAGCCGTTTTGTTTATCGTTTGTAAGGATTGAGGAGCGTACTACAAATCGAGCAAGCAAAAAGAAAATTAAACAGGAGTCACTTTTTGGATTGCTAATCCATTGTGCTCTGCTCGTCTAGGTTCAAATCCCATCCTTGTCACGGTTAAGGCCTGAGACGTGTGTGTTTTTTCTAAACGGTGTTCGCATTTGTTTCCTCTTTCTCTCCTGTAAACTCAGGATTTTTTTTCTTTGGTGGCAACAATACGCTTCTGCAATACAGTAAATCATAGACTATGCTTTCAAAATAGCTGCACCAGGCATTCGGATACAGATAAACACAGGGATTTAAAATTCAGGAATATGAATGGCCAATTGCTTACAGCTAGGGTTTTTACGTTTTCTTATTTAGCGATTTGTGTATCAATCTTTTAAAAATTCATTAAAATGCTAACAATACGTAAAATCAAAACAACAGCACCGTTAAATGCTGGGGAGACAGGTAGTTTTTTTTTTCAATCAGATGCCAATCTCTAATGCTGTGTGTGAGAGCTTACGTACCTTTCCTTTTCTCACATTTTCTGACAACTATTCCAAAGGGGCACCCTGTCAGCTCCTAAAACTTTTTTTTTAACTTTGATTATTGTCGTTTTATTTAGAAAAAGTTCAATATTGATCATAACTAAAGAAAATTAGGATCACGAATAAAAAAAGGGCTGAAGATGCGAGTCGCTCTTGAATCAGAGCTGGGTGACACGGGCTTCTGTTCTGATATGATTGTACGAGAAGCAGGAGGAATTTCTTCTCTCCTATGGAGCATGAGCTGAATCAGGAGTGAGACATTTCGTATGCTCGTGCATATGTTAACAATACGTAAAATCAAAACAACAGCACCGTTAAATGCTGGGGAGACAGGTAGTTTTTTTTTTCAATCAGATGCCATCGTAAAACTAAATTAAAAACTAACATTAAGTGGTCAAAGACATTCATTTATATACAAACAAGAGACAGACAGACATAGTAATGATTCTACATTAACTTGTCCTACACTGATCAGACTAATTGAAATGTATGAAAGCCCGTTTCCGGCAGGGAGTTAAAAAAAACGCGCTATGGTATTGCAGAATTCCGACAGAGTAACTCAGAATTTTAACTTAGTAACTGAGAACTCCGACTTTATATCTCACATTTGCAACTTCGAAATAACCCATATTTAATTGGGTGTCATTTTGTTATTATGCCAGATTCGGGTTCTAGGGCTTGTACCCTCGCTACTCCCACTCTAGTTCGTGCCTCACTGCATTGGCTCGAACCCAGGTCTTGCCAGCTGAGCTAAAGATCACTTTCTTTAGCCCCGGCGGCCAGCATCCCTGTTATGCGCAGGGGAGGGCGGTGCCGTCACCACACTGCAACCAGATTGTACAAATTGTATGTCGCAAATGAACAAGTAATAGGTTTATTCCATGCTGAAAAAAGGAAGAAAGAAAACACGTTTCAGCCGATAAAAATCAAATTAATTACATTATTTTTTTATGGAATCCCATTTCCGCCAGTGAGGCTTCCATAGTACCCGGATGGAATAGTGGACGGTGGGCTTTTTTAAAAAAAAATATTGAAACACCAGAAATACAAAAGCGGAGACAGAATATGATATAAGATAGACAAATAGACACTTCACATCCAGAGGAATTCACAATTAAAAAATCTGAAACTTATACTTTTTACATATTTTCATTGTATGTCCTTTTTTACTTAAAAAAGAAGGTCTTCTTTAGCTCAGCTAGCAAGGCCTGGGCTCGAGCCAATACAGTGAGACACGAAGTAGGGTGGGAGCGGCGAGGGGCACAAGCCCTGGAACCCGAATCCGTTACAATAACAAAAGGACAGACAATGAAATATGGGCTATTTCGAAGACGCAAATGTGAGAGATAAAGTCGCAATTACGAGATATAAAGCCGGAATTCTGAGTTTTTAAGTCGCAATTCTGAGTTTTTAGGTCGCAATTCTGAGATTCTAAGTCAATTCTGAGATACCATAGCGCGTTTTTTTTTTACTCCCTGGCGGAAACGGGCTTCCATTGGTTCTCAGTGCTGCGAAGCAAAAGCAATCTCTGGAAAATCAGACAAATTATTATCAGATCATGTCAAAAGCTGATCAGTATTTCTTTACTGGGAAGCAAAGAAATGCTTATATTACACATTTTAATATGACATGCAATTACACATGAAAAATGGTAAAATTATTTTCATTGCCGTACATGTTGATAGAACAGCCCCCTCGATAAAGGAAAGTGTGGACGGACGTGTCGCGTGTTCCGTACTCTGTCTGACAGCGAGTTTAACACACTGTCCTCGGAAATTAGAAACTAATTGAACAATAAATTAATCTGAGCAAATTTTACACGTGTGGGTGATTTAATTCTGTCGAAATTGCGTGGAACTCCTCCGCTGAGGTCAGATACACACGGGAAAGTGTGCAGGCGGCTTCACGGAGTCCCGCCTCAGACTGGAAGCAGGTTCTAATTAGACGCTGAAACAATCCGGGTCTCTGTGTGTAACTGATTGTGTTGATTGAGCGGTAGTGTGACCAGGTGTGTGGTAGCAGGTCCTGCCAGTATAAAAACCTAGTCACAGCGTTCACACTTTATGCTCTTTTGCTTCAACATAGTTTGGTGGTTTACTTATCTTACTTCTGTAGCAGTTTAGCGGGACGTTAATTTGGCGATGCGCTCGTTTCTCTTTATGCTGTGCCTGTGCGCAGCGGCCGGGCTCCCCGCACTGATCTCCGCCGGGCCAGCTGGCTGGGACTCTCGGGCATTAGCGCTCCAGGCCGACTTCCCGGCTCTCGAAGACGCAGCCCAGTCGGAGGACTTGAACCTGGCAGATGCGCCCTCCGAAGACCTGTCTGCAAGCGAGAACGACTCGCAGCCCTTGGCTCCCGACTTCCGCCGTCTTCCCGTGTCCAGAGACGCGTACTCGCCCTACTTCGACAAGGAGAAGATGAAGCCCGAAGCCGGCAGCCGGCCCTTACCCGCCTACATCAAGAGCGTCCTGTTTCCTCCCCAGCGAGGGCGGCAGCCGGCTCGCCCGGTCATCGGGGGCACCCGAGGAGTGGCCGTGTGGTGCGACTCCAGCAGGATGTACGTGAGGGTCAGTCGGCTCCTGTTCGGCTTCAGCTGTCGGCCATCGGAGGTGACCTTGGGCAACTGCAGCGTCAGCCGAACCACACGCCGTTACTTCTACTTCATCTACGGGCTTCACGAGTGTGGCACCGAGCGATCGGTAAGCGGGGCTTCATCTACAGGCAGTGTATCGATGTGAGCTGTAGGGCTAGTGTCAGGGTTGCCTTTCCTGGGAATATCCCTTCCTCTGTAACCCTGCAGGTTGTCCAGGGCCGCCTGGTGTACTCCAACACTCTCCGCTATGCACCGCCCTCCTCCAGTGCGCCTGTGCATCGCTTCATTCCCTTCTCTGTGCCAGTCAAGTGCTCCTACAACAGGTAGGCAGGGCTCTGCTGCTGCTGAGAAGCCGCTGGGACAGTGTCCAGAAGCCCCTCATCCCCTCTGTCCTGCAGGTTCCACTACTCCTACAAGGTTGGCTATGTCCCCACGTGGGCCAGGAGAAGGACCTTCTTCAAGGACCTGAAGAACAAGCACAGCTTTGTGCTGCTCACCACCAACTGTAAGCTCCTTGAGCGAGTGGCTCCTCCTGCCTGCAGGGGGCGCTGTGTGCAGGTGTAATGCTGCCTCTCTCTCCAGCCCGCTGGATCCGGCTCTCTCCTAAGGATGAGTACTTCCTGGGTCAGCCCATGTACTTCCAGGCCACTGCCTACTTTGCCACAGTGGAGCAGAGGCTGTACATCCACTCATGTTACGTAACGGAGAAACCAGACCAGCACTCCCAGCCCCGTTTCCCTGTGATCGACAACTTGGGGTATGGCCCCTTCTGGGAGGAGAGGTGGGCAGGAGCCCTGAGAGTCTGCAGGGGTTCATCCTTGTCCTTGTCCCCAGGTGCATGGTGGACAGCAAGGCAGATGGCTGCCTGTCCAGGTTTGTCCCCTCCAAGCAGAAGGATATGCTCCGCTTCACAATTGATGCCTTCCTCTTCCAGAAGAAGCTGTCCAGGAAGGTACTGCTTTCAAAGGCTGCTCAGCCTTCTTGCTCTACTGATCCATTGTCTGCTTTTCCATCCATGATCTAGATGTGAACCAGACTGTGGCGGCTGTAGTGCCAAGAGCTGCCAGCTTGCCTTCACTGATGGCAGAAGGTCCTTCTCTGTCCCTCGATTGGCCTTGATCCCTTAATGCTGTGACCTTCCCTCTTGCAGCATGAAGTGACTGAGCTGTACATGCACTGTGTCATGGCTGTGGCTCCTGCTAAAGCAACACCAGGGACCAAGTCCTGCACCTACAACAGGGAGGCGAAGAGGTACTTCTGTAAGGAGCCTGCTGAGGGTGCTCTGGGACATGCCAGGTGGAGGCCTCACCTGTCCTCCTCTCCTCCAGGTGGGAGGAGCTGTATGGTGACCATGAGGTCTGTGCCTGCTGTGAGTCCAGGTGTGCTGGCAGTCAGAATGAAGGTGGGTCTGGTTCTCTATCCCTTGTGGATGCATCTCTGCCCAAGAGACAACCATGCTTGGACAACTGAGGAATGATCCCATGCTGGACAAAGGGACTATTTAGATGAGTAGCATCACTGTGGGACTCTGGGTATAGCAGATCCCTCACTCCTGGGTGCCGCTTGTCCACAGGTACCAGGAGCCTGGTGACCAGCAGTCGGGTGGCTGTGGCACCAGTAGAGGGTCCTCTGGATGTGGGAGCTGACTGGACTGAGGATGAGGAGGGAGACCCTCAGAGCTCCAGTGAGGATGTGGAGGGAGCAGAGGACTTTGGAGATGTTGGCGAGTGGACAGGTAGGGTCTGGCAGGAGGAGCTCCTGTAGGGGTGGGTGTCCTGCAGTTCAGCTGGATTGTTCTCCTTCTTCCTCCCCAGGTGCCTGAATGAAGGCTCCAGCCTGGCCCTTGTGACTCTCCTGCCTCCACTTGCCTTGTAATGGCAACATCTCAATAAAGCTGTGAAAGACCCTTCTGTCTGCCCTTGTTTCTTTATGGTTTATAGGTTTGAATGGGGTGGAGGAATTCAAGGGAAGTATTTGTGGGGGTTCCCCTTTCAAGAATGCTTCCCATATTGCTGCCAATGAGGACTGAAAATGGCTGGAGTAATAAAGCATTGTACTGGGGGAAGATGGCCACACTATTCCTTGGGCAGGGCAGTGTGACTTTTTTTTACTGTGGGAGAGACAGAGGTGTTCAATATACTGGAAATCCTCCCATTTCTGAGAGGGGTAGTGCTTATGGAGTGTGAGTTGCTACTGTAGTGCCCAGTAAGAGTGAGATCTGGTGCCCTATTCCAGGCTGCACAAACTGACTAAAAGAAACACAAGGAAGAAATTGTCAACAGGGGCTTGGTGTAAAGTAGGCCTTCCCTTCCTTAGCAGAGGAACAATACTGGTGCGTGAACATCAGTGAATAATGGTACAGTTAGAATCTCAGAGGTCTTATCTTATGGGTGTTGGTTTCACAGCAGTGGTAGTGGACAGTCATGAGAAGTATTAGGATTGAGACTGGAGATCCCAGCACTTGATCCGGAAGACGGGTGTTCACAACCACCTCTACCAGCAGCACAGACTGTGTAGATTGAGACTGAATGCTTACTACACAAAGCCTCTCCACTGTTTCAGTGTCCCATGTCATGGATTTCAAGTGAATCCTAGTCTTCCTTTGTGACTACCTATTATTTGCACGAATCATGATGGCCCACTAAGGCTGTCAATTCTCAGCCCTACTGCAGTGCCCTATTAAAGTTTCAAGGATTTAGAATAAACTATTTTATATAATGGTTCCGAAGGTGGCTCCTCAAAGCACTTGACAGAATTACAATTAGAATACACAGGATAAAACAATTCCAATAGACTGAGAAGACCATGGATGGCGGTACTAAGAAAAGTAGAAGCAGGGGGGTAAAGAATAGAACCAGTTCAGTAAAGGCTCTTCTACAGAACAAGGTGTTGAGTCTGAATTTGAAGGAGTTTAGGGAAGGTGACTCTGGTATCCTTGGGGAGAGAGTTCCAGAGCTTGGGGGCATAACAGCAGAAGGCCCTGTCACCCATACAGTGTAGAGGGGCTTGGGGGACAGTTAGGAGACCAGAATTAGAAGAGCAAAGGTTATGATGTGGAGAGTAGGGTGATAATAGATCAAAGTGCTACTGAGGTGCAACTGAAATGTGAAGGCATGTTCTACAGTTTATGCAAGAAAGGGTAATGTTAGGCTTTTATGGGACGGGGGTAATGGCAGCACTTTTGAGGACCGTTGGTACAATGGCAGTGCTCAAGGATTCATTTCTAATATTGAGGACAATGGGTTATATACCCATCGTTCTTACCAAAGGATCAGAGACCTTTTGCTATATAAAAAGACTCCTTTCCACCACTAATATATTCAGGTTTGGTTCGGTTGGGTTTTATCAGTTAAACATTTAATATTGTATTTGTCAGTTTGTTGATGCCTGTATATCACAGTGATCTGCACACACACCTTTGACTGAATATGGGCTGCCAAACCTCTCCACCAAACTTATGTATCACGGTATGTACATAAGAAGTTTATTTGTAATAACAGGGGTGTTGGTGCCAGTAGTCAGATTGGGTCAATTGCAAGGTAAGAACAGTATCACATTAACTGGAGATGATCCAGAGATTAACATGCAGCTCTGTACGCCAGATTAATACCGATTTGCAACGCGCTCGTCTGCTGACTTTAGTCCCCTGCTCAGTAATCACAATGTTCCCAATTGCAATGAGCCCAAGGAAACAGCTGCTGCTCTCTAGAGGACACTACAGGACAGGACTAAGTACAATTCCTGCAATAGACTAAGCAGTTTAGTGCCAAACTAATGGAACACTGAATCCTATGGGACAGTTCCGAATGTAGTAACAGCTTAATACTGAAATAATATCGTAAACACCTCGTGATCTTAAGAATCTGTCGCTGTTAAAAAGTATTATAATAAGCTAAAATTGTACTGCAGCCACAACACAGTGGACCTGCAGCTCCTCTCCTGATCATACAGAAAGATGTCATCACTATAACACCTGTTAACAAACATAGCGCCTGCAGTCTGTGAAAGAGAGCTCTGAGGTGAATATTCCTTGCAGGGAAGTGAACTGAAAAACAAGCAAATACATCACTCAGATGAAGAGCAACGACCGTCGCTAAAGAAAGTGAGCGAGGGTACACCTATAGTAGTTCATCCACAGAAATTCAAACATAAATTCGTGATGCACCAGAGTACCACAAAGCTAGAAGCGTGCCTTCAACTGGAGTATTGTAGCATGACTATTTATAAGTAATATTAACTTATTCCAGGCGTTCATCTGGTTTAAGAATACGAATCGATGCCTTCAAATAGACCTTTAACAGTCCTTTGATGTAGAATTAAGAAAATGGGGAATTATTTGATCCCATTCTCAATCCAGTAGTTTATGGACAGGCGCTCTCAGCGGACTGTGTGCAGGAGTGATGGGTGATGTGGAATTCTATGGGCTCAGTGGGACTCTGGGAGTCAACTCAGGGCTCTGCTGTAGATTCCTGTAGAACCGGTGTGAAATGATAATGTATAGTTGGCTGGTATTGTTAATGTAAAGTTTACTGGTACGTTTCGGCCAAAACATATTTTCTTTCTTCTTTTTTTCAGCATGGAATAAACCTATTACTTGTTCCTTTGCAGCCTACGCATGCTGACGCAGGTACCCACCTGAACTACAAATTGTGTCGGCCGTTCCATTACACTATAATGATGAATCGTACAAGATCATAGGATCTATAGGCCTGAAGACTTGTCTTGTACAGTGCCCTGATAAAAATCAAATTAATTACACTAATTTTTATGGAATCCCATTTCCGGTAGTGAGGCTTCCATAGTACATGGATGGAATAGTGGACGGTGGGCTTTTATTTTTTTTTATTTAAACACCAGAAATACAAAAACGAAGACAGAATATGAAATAAGATACAGAAATAGACACGTCACATCCAGGAGAATTCACAATTATAAAAGCTGAAACTTATACTTTTTACATATTTCCATTGTATGTCCTTTTTTACTTAAAAAAGAAGGTCTTCTTTAGTTTAGCTGGCAAGACCTGGGTTCGAGCCAATGCAGTGAGGCACGAACTAGGGTGGGAGCAGCAAAGGCACAAGCCCTGGAACCCGAATCCGTTACAATAACAAAAGGACATACAATGAAATATGGGTTATTTCGAAGTCGCAAATTTGAGATATAAAGTCGCAATTACGAGATATAAAGTCGGAATTCTGAGTTTTTAAGTCACAATTCTCAGTTACTAAGTCGGAATTCTGAGATACCATAGAGCGTTTTTATTTTTACTTCCTGGCGGAAACGGGCTTCCATAGAAATGCAAAGGAACGAGTAATAGGTTTATTCCATGCTGAAAAAAAGAAGAAAGAGAACACAACGTTTCGGCCGTGGAGCCTTCTTCTCCACGGCCGAAACGTTGTGTTCTCTTTCTTCTTTTTTTCAGCATGGAATAAACCTATTACTCGTTCCATTGCAGCCTACGCATGCTGACGCAGCTACCCACCTGAAGTACTTCCATAGAAATGATCAGATTCAGAGCCATTGCAGTTCGTGCTAATTAGAACAACGCCAGTACTGAGCCCTCAGCACCGTACTGACTACTGAGCACAAGTTCAGCTGCTCGCCAGCTTTGTTAAGCACAGTTTTGCATTGCTATTGAGCTCAGAGCAGGAGCTGATCTTCAGACAATACCGTGTTAAAAAAGCAACATAAGCAAAAAGTAAAAAAAACGTTTTCTATACTTGTCTGTTTAAAAATATTATATCTTTAAAAAAGACAAAGGGTTTGTGTGTCGCGCTTAAGTTTCGATTCATTTCAAACGCACAGAAAAAACATTTTCTTCCAAGAAATCATAAATTTGTCTCATCCTCCATACTATAATTCTCTCTTGTAGTAGTAAAGCATTTTGAGTCAAACCGAACAATATATTAAAGGAACAAGTAATAGGTTTATTCCATGCTGAAAAGAGAAGAGAGAAAACATAACGTTTCAGCTGTGAAACCTTCTTCAGGTTTGTTTTCTTTCTTCTCTTTTCAGCATGGAATAAACCTACAGTATTACTTGTTCCTTTGCAGATACGAATGCTGACGTAGCTACCCACCTGAATATATTAAACGTTTCATCTATATGATTAACATAATGTTCTCTTGAATAAGTACTCGAAAGAAGCCGCAGCTCAGGTGTTAGAGAGATTTGAAATCGGATCGGTGGATTTAGAGTCCAGACTGCGAACCGACAGCTGATACAGGTCTTTTATAGAACCGTTTTGATTTTCTCTACTTTGTCCCCGTGACGTCATTGTCCTGCTCGCAGCCGAGCCCGACACACGGTACCGTCTGGTTTCTGTCGCTGGGCGGGTCTGTGTGGGTTCTAATGCCCCAGTATAATGACGGGGACACTAAACTGTAAACAGGTGCCGTCCTTCGGCTGAGACGTAAAACCAAGGTCCTGACTCTGTGGTCATTAAAAATCCCAGGTCGTCTCTCGAAAGAGTAATGGTGTAACCCCAGCATCCTGGCCAAATTTCCCATTGACCCTTACCAGTCATGGCCTCCTAATAATCCCCATCTCTGAACTGGCTTCATCACTCTGCTCTCCTCCCCACTAATAGCTGATGTGTGGTGAGTGTTCTGGCGCACTATGGCTGCTGTTGCATCATCCAGGTGGGGCTGCACATTGGTGGTGGTTGAGGGGAGTCCCCATTACCTGTAAAGCGCTTTGAGTGGAGTGTCCATGAAAGCGCTATATAAGTGTAAGCAATAATAATAATTATTATTATTATTATTATTATGTAAAATGCAATAAAAATATCATATTTGATTCAAAATCGATTAATGTAAAAACTGATAAAACTAATGCTTTTTTCAGGGCTATATCTACTTTTTTTTTATCAAAGAGAAGTCTGTCGCGATTGTGAAAGTTAGAGAAGGTGTACCAGCGGGTGCCTTCACATCTCTAGCTTCAGTCTCGCCTGTAGCTGCGAGAAGGTTAAAAGCGCACAAGTGATCTGTCTTTCGTCAAAGGAATTGCTGGAGCAGTAGGACGCAGAACAATATCTGGCAGCAGTAGATGTCTGGGAAAGAGAGATTCTGTTTTCAGCACAGGAAGTGAGAACGAGCTCAGTCCAGCTCCCAGCAGAATCTATTGTAACGCAACGGGGGTTCAGGCGGGCGCCCTTGCCACATTAGGTCGGCTCTTCACCGTCGGGGGCTCGAACCCGGGACTCCCGCGTTACTTAGCAGGGACCCCGCCCGGTGAGCCAATGAGGGATCTCTCCACAGCCCAGCGGCTGTGGTCCTGCTATTACTGGGAAGGGCGGTGACGTCACCTGCTCTGGTAAGCCGGCTCTTACAACAGTACCTGTCGGCCGTAAGCATTACACTATTCTGGTTTGTTTACTGTGCGACAGTGCGTCTGAGGCTCTTTGAATCGCAACGTGAAAAAAACAATTGCTCACATCGTATGACTTCCATAACAGGAAGGGAAGATATCACTTAAAAAAAATCAGAACTGAAGATTTGGATCCGGGGCCTCAATTTTATCAAATTATTAAAATAATAATTATTAAAATATCAGATTGTGTTTCTGCAACATTTCGTGCACAGTACGCCATGTTTTAAAAAAAAATAAAACAACAGTCACAACATACACGCAGTCTGGAGATATTTTCCCCTTTTATATTTTTGCCACTTTATATCGAACCTGTTTTACTCCCAAAAGTGCAAAGTAGCGTGAACGTAATAAAAATGTACAATTCACCGCTGGTATAAACAGATGTGTGCCGTGTCTGCCTTTGTAAGCATTTGTTTAAAAAAGAAGTTCACAATACGATAAAAACACAGAAAGCACAAACTTAATAATACAACGATACAAAATCAATACCAAATCATAAAGAAAATTAAGTACCTATCCTTTGAAAACAGAGAACACCTTTATATCTATAATAATAACGTGACATTTGTATATACGTTTGAATAACAAAGCAGACAGAGTAGTCCCTTAATTCAAAGATCAGATTTTGGCTAAAACAAGACATTCAGACGGGAGCTGAATTCGGAACAAGAGCCTCTGCTTCGTCGTTTACTGAGCTTTTGATCAACGTCTGAGTGAAAAAGATTCCCTATTTTAACTCTTTGATTAAAGTACACAAAAAGCACCTTCTTTCGAGCCAGAATCAAACTAGCAACCTAATGATTTCCCGCTGTTTTCACTACAATCTTTCACTCTACCAACTGAGCTATCGATCGAATATCAGATGCCACTCTCTGGCACATACTGCCCAATGTAGTGAAATGTTCCGGGTGATTTAAATCCCAGTTCGACATTAAGTTTCAACTCAAGACTTTCCTTAGTCTTGTTTACCTTAAATTTTAGTCAAGAACCAGGATTCTACTGTATAAACTTCCGAGATATTACAAAATGTTTGATGGGGCATCAATCATTCCAGGCGGAAATTGATTCCTTTTTTTTCTCGAGGGATCATATTAAACATTTCATTAGGATGGAGAGGAGGACCACCATGAGACAAAACAAACAGTTTCTTTCTGTCTTTTTTAGAAAGTAGCGTTTGTGCTACATTAATAATATTTTCGTGCGAATATAGAAGTTGTAAATTTTAAAACTTATATTTGAATCGAAATGTGGTTTTGAGTTTAATATTAGTGTGTTCATGTAATTAGTTTGTGTTTGTGTTTGTCATTACTATATACTATATACTATATACAGACACACTGACTGACTGCACACTCCAGTACATTAACACTGCACTGAGAGAGAGAGGGGTTCATACAGACACACTGACTGGACACTCCAGTACATTAACACTGCACTGAGAGAGAGAGGGGTTAATACAGACACACTGACTGGACACTCCAGTACATTAACACTGCACTGAGAGAGAGAGGGGTTCATACAGACACACTGACTGGACACTCCAGTACATTAACACTGCACTGAGAGAGAGAGGGGGGTTCATACAGACACACTGACTAGACACTCCAGTACATTAACACTGCACTGAGAGAGAGAGGGGGGTTAATACAGACACACTGACTGGACACTCCAGTACATTAACACTGCACTGAGAGAGAGAGAGAGAGGGGTTCATACAGACACACTGACTGACTGGACACTCCAGTACATTAACACTACACTGAGAGAGAGGGGTTCATACAGACACACTGACTGGACACTCCAGTACATTAACACTGCACTGAGAGAGAGAGGGGTTCATACAGACACACTGACTGGACACTCCAGTACATTAACACTGCACTGAGAGAGAGAGAGGTGTAATACAGACACACTGACTGGACACTTCAGTACATTAACATTGCACTGAGAGAGAGAGGGGTTAATACAGACACACTGACTGGACACTCCAGTACATTAACACTGCACTGAGAGAGAGAGGGGTTCATACACACAAACTGACTGGACACTCCAGTACATCAACACTGCACTGAGAGAGAGGGGGGTTAATACAGACACACTGACTGGATACTCCAGTACATTAACACTGCACTGAGAGAGAGAGGGGTTCATACAGACACACTGACTGGACACTCCAGTACATTAACACTGCACTGAGAGAGAGAGAGGGGTTCATACAGACACACTGACTGGACACTCCAGTACATTAACACTGCACAGAGAGAGATAGAGGGGCTCATACAGACACTCTGACTGGACACTATATTACAACGCTTGGAGCGTCACATTAGTATTTTGACGCACAGCTCATAAACAGACAATTTGCCATTTCCAGTGTGAATCGAATCGGCACAACTAGTATTTTAAAAAGTATTTGTGTTCTCTGCAAGCCCGTCCTGTTATTCCTTTATGTGCAATCGTTTTGACAGTCAAAATATCACATCATAAAATGATCTTTTATTACTGTTTAGTAAGATAAACCAGATTAAACCTATATAATCAAGTACATTCGAGTATGCCTTTATTATCGGGAGGCGCGACAGATGTTAATATAAACAAAACAAAAAAATACAGCTAGCTTTCCTCTTTGATCTCTGTGAATTCTTTTTAACTTGCTCTCTGTCCTCTGGAAATATCTGTCCGTTATGGGGGGAGATGAAGTTGAACAAGCACTTTTATATATACAGTGGTGTGAAAAAGTGTTTGCCCCCTTCCTGATTTCTTATTTTTTTGCGTTTGTCACACTGAAATGTTTCAGATCATCAAACAAATTGAAATATTAGACAAAGATAACACAAGCACACACAAAATGCAGTTTTTAAATGAAGGTTTTTATTATTAAGGGGAAAAAAAATCCAAACCTACATGGCCCTGTGTGAAAAAGTGATTGCCCCCCCCCTGTTAAAACATAAATCAACTGCGGTTTATCACATCTTTGGAAAGCTGAGTTCAATTTCTCTAGCCACGCCCAGGCCTGATTACTGCCACACCTGTTCTCAATCAAGAAATCACTTAAATAGGACCTGCCTGACAAAGTGAAGTAGACCAAAAGATCCTCAAAAGCTAGACATCATGCTGCGATCCAAAGAAATTCAGGAACAAATGAGAAACAGAGTAATTGAGATTTATCAGTCTGGAAAAGGTTATAAAGCCATATCTAAAGCTTTGGGACTCCAGCGAACCACAGTGAGAGCCATTATCCACAAATGGCGAAAACATGGAACAGTGGTGAACCTTCCCAGGAGTGGCCGGCCGACCAAAATGACCCTAAGAGTGCAGCGATGACTCATCCAAGAGGTCAGAAAAAACCCCACAACAACATCCAAAGAACTGCAGGCTTCACTTGCCTCAGTTAAGGTCACTGTTCATGACTCCACCATAAGAAAGAGACTGGGCAAAAATGGCCTGCATGGCAGAGTTCCAAGACGAAAACCACTGCTGAGCAAAAAGAACATAAAGGCTCGTCTCAGTTTTGCCAGAAAACATCTTGATGATCCCCAAGACTTTTGGGAAAATACTCTGTGGACTGCTGAGACAAAAGTTGAACTTTTTGGAAGGTGTGTGTCCCATTACATCTGCATAAAAGTAACACAGCATTTCAGAAAAGGAACATGATACCAACAGTAAAATATGGTGGTGGTAGTGTGATGGTCCGGGGCTGTTTTGCTGCTTCAGGACCTGGAAGACTTGCTGTGGTAAATGGAACCATGAATTCTGCTGTCTACCAAAAAATCCTGAAGGAGAATGTCCGGCCATCTGTTCATGACCTCAAGCTGAAGCGCATTTGGGTTCTGCAGCAGGACAATGATCCAAAACACACCAGCAAGTCCACCTCTGAATGGCTTAAGAAAAACAAAATGAAGACTTTGGAGTGGCCTAGTCAAAGTCCTGACCTGAATCCGATTGAGATGTTGTGGCATGACCTTAAAAAAGTGGTTAAGGCTCGAAAACCCTCCAATGTGGCTGAATTACAACAATTCTGCAAAGATGAGTGGGCCAAAATTCCTCCACAGCGCTGTAAAAGACTCATTGCCAGTTATCGCAAACGCTTGATTGCAGTTGTTGCTGCTAAGGGTGGCTCAACCAGTTATTAGGTTTAGGGGGGAATCACTTTTTCACACAGGGCCATGTAGGTTTGGATTTTTTTTCCCTTAATAATAAAAACCTTAATTTAAAAACTGCATTTTGTGTTTACTTGTGTTATCTTTGTCTAATATTTCAATTTGTTTGATGATCTGAAACATTTCAGTGTGACAAACATGCAAAAAAATAAGAAATCAAGAAGGGCGCAAACACTTTTTCACACCACTGTATGTTTATATGCACATTTTATGTATTAATAAATGTATTCTCGTGTATTAGTACCTGTGTGTGTGTGTTGTTTGAGTTATCCCGCATGGTTGAATTCTAATGCCATTAAAAGAATCATTTTGTGATTTACTGCCACAATTAACAATTGTCCCAGTAAATGCCCAAACCCCTAGATTGACTGGTGCCTCGTGAGGGGATACTACACCAGTAATCCACTGCATGTGAGAATGTGTTCTAATGGCAGCAGTGATCAGCTCATTAACTGATCTCCACCTGGTGTGTCTGTTCATAAATGACAGATGGCCTGTAGGGGTGTAGCAAATCCTTTCCACTGAAATTGGAATCTTGTTCATCTCTTGCTGTGCTGTACAAGTCATCAGCTGTACTGAACAGCTCTGGTTTTCTGTGCACTGCACTCAAGATAATATATTTGCTATGCCAAAGTCTGTATTCATCAATGTATGTGTGAAAAGAACACATTAAAAGCAAATTCCATTGAGATGAAGCTTTTAGATCTATCCTTGCTCATTTGAGATTTTGGGCTCAAGCTTTTCTTTTGGTGGTGGTGGGGGGTTATTGTTAGTGGAAGAAAAAATAGACTAATGACTAAATTTAAGAAGTAAAAAAAAGTGTTTAAGGACTGAAAATATTTTCCCTATCATTAAAAAAAACATTTCAATAAAAAAATACAATATATAATTATATACAAGACCTTGGAAGAAGTCACGCGTGCTCTTGATTTTGCTGTTCATTCTGCAGCTGCAGGTGTTAAGGATCACATGCAGTGCTTTTCCTGCGGAGGGCGGCTGGGAGACTGGGAGGTGGCCAGTGACCCCTGGAGGGAGCACGCCAAGTAGTTTCCAGAGTAAGCATTGCAGATTCGCTGTGTTTGACGACCAGGAGGAGAAAGAGCACACCCATCGAATAGCACTTTAATCACTTCCAGGTCATCGCATCAATTTCAGCTCCCTTTTATCCAGTTCAAGGTCACAGTGGCTCAGAGCAGCAGTGCTAACCTCTGCGCCCACTGTGCTCCCCTGCCCTCCATTTCAGGTGCTGAGGTGTAACTTCTAAATTCTGTAACCATTGACACTGAATGTCAAAAGAATCTAGAAGCCTGAATGCCTGCAAGCTTCAGAAAAAAATCAAATATTAGGTTTCAAGATATCTACTCTACAGATTTTGGATACTGATTAAAACTTTGTCATCTTTTTATTTCATCATTCATGGCTGTCTAGGACACACTGTACTTGAGTGACTTTGCCTGTTCCACTAGAGCTCAGCCACCTCATTACATCTTGGAACCTGGAAGCTGGAGTCGGTCACCTCTGGTGCACCTGCCTGCAGTGGAGTAGAGTCCTCTTTAGCAATGAATCAATGCAGTCAGCCTTTGTGTGGATTTATGGGAGCCTGAAACAGATCTGCCTAAACAATATGAGTGTCTAATCACTACAGAGCTCTTGAGTGCACTTTACTACTTTGTTCAGACCCTGAGAGCACTGCTGCACACGTTACAGGTTCGTTTCAGCATGACCGAGTTCCAGGAGCACAACACGCGTTACTCACGTAGCATGGGACAGCTTCCTTCTGCGATGAGATGCATGCAGTGATTGCCCTACGTACCGTACATGAGCCCTTTAGAAGTCTGTAGGACTTACTGGGACAGTGTGTGTTGTCCAGTGGTCTTTCAGCCCTAGACAACTGTACCCTTGTCCTCCGTATCTGACATAATGGAGAGGAATGGGACTGCCTCCCATGAGACAGCATGTGTAGCCTGGTACCCAATATAGAGTATGGGATGTTCCCATGGGGACATTTTAATAATCAATCTTTTTAGAATGGTGGCCCAGGGAGAGAGTCACATGTGCACCCGAACGGTAGAACCCGTTTTACAGTGTAGTGATGCTAATCTCCCAGCAGAACAAAATCTAACCAGAGAAAAAGCTCTGGTCTAATTTGAACTGTGTAGCAAGCTCTTCTCTTCTCTCCTCTCTCCAATACTAATATCCAGGCAGCTAGGCTGCTTATTGGGCTTATTGGGCTTGAAAATCCCAAAAACTCATCTGCAAAGTATATTTCTCATCTGCCAGTAGCCATGTCACCCTGCAACTCACAACTGGCAGCCCCCCACTAAAGCTCAGCAGGTGTGAGCCTGGTCAGTACCTGGAGGGGAGACCTCCTGGGAAAAACTAAAGTTGCTGCTGGAAGAGGTGTTAATGGGGCCAGCAGGGGGCGCTCACCCTGCGGTCTGTGTGGGTCCTAATGCCCCAGTATAGCGATGGGGGACACTATACTGTAAACAGGCGCCGTCCTTCGGATGAGATGTAAAACTGAGGTCCTGACTCTCTGTGGTCATTAAAAATCCCAGGGTGTTTCTCGAAAAGAGTAGGGGTGTCCTGGCCAAATTTCCCATTGGCCTCCTAATAATCCCCCTCTCTGAACTGGCTACATTACTCTGCTCTCCTCCCCACTGAGAGCTGATGTGTGGTGAACGTTCTGGCGCACTATGACTGCCCTCGCATCATCCAGGTGGGGGCTGCACATGGGTGGTGGTAGTGGGATTCCCCATGACCTGTAAAGTGCTTTGAGTGGAGTGTCCAGAAAAGCACTATATAAGTGTAAGCAATTATTATTATTATTTCAACCAGACTTTATGGTTCCACACAGAATCCTGTCTCTCTATTGTGAGATATTCATTGAAATATTTCAGTCCTTCATGTGAGGATCTTACATGCTCTCTTCACCTTATTTGGTTTTAAGACCCTAACTAAAACAAACTCAGGAATATTGTTTTTTATTAATTATGCTGTTACTCTTTTTTTATATAACTATAGGCCAAACATTACTTTGTCAACAAAGTGAGTGAAGAAACTGAGATAAGGAGAGCAGAGTCAGAAAAGTGAGTACAGAATGACTGGTCTAGCAAAGACTACCTGGAGAACCTGAACTTCACTCCAGACTCAACAGCATTTAGAATTATTATATCAATCCATCCATTTTTTAACTGCTTCAGCCAGTACAGGGTTATGGGAGAGCCGGAGCCAATCCCAGCAAGCAACAGGTGCAAGACCTGCCCAGGCACACACCCTGGACACCCAGTCCATCACAGGGGACACACACACTCACGGCAGGGCCAGTTTTCCCAGAATCCAGTTCACCTACCAGCATGTCTTTGGTACCCCAGGAGTTGAACCTCTGGCCCAGTGTTGCGTGCCAGCAGTGCTCACCAAGGCCATTACCGTCTCCACAGCCTCGTCAGAAGAGATCCTCCGTAACGTATTTGAGAACGAGTGCTCTCGAATTGAGTCCTACTTCCAATGGCCAAGCGACTCAGCTGCAGTCCCATCCAAACTGGCGACAGCTGGCTTCTTCTACACAGGTGAAGAACGGTAACTCACAAATCTAAAAGCAACAGCACTGTCATCTGGCATCTGTGCTCACCCGATGTCAAGCTTTTTATACATATCAGTTTAGTAGCAATTTTGTTATTTTTTAATAGAAACACTGGTGTGCTTATCCCATATATGATGTGGTGTTGCCGGGGGAAAACAGGTGTAAAAGAGATGTAACTCACACCACACTGATCTTCTTTGTTCTTCGTCCGTAAGTCTCTCCAAATCCGTTCCGCAATCCGTTGCCAGTATCCTGAAACGATCCAAATTCCCAAGTCCGTATGTCCACACTACTCCGCGCCGTATCCAAGCCGTAATCCTTAATCCTAGTCAAAAACCGTATTCAATAGTCTGTTTTTCTTAAATTCCTTCCAGCACACTCCTAAATCTCTCCTTCTTTTCGAAACGCTTTTTCGAAAGCTCATCGCTTCTGGGGGATTTATATCCTGTTTCCTGATGTAGTTCAGCTGTGTCTCCTTGTTTCGCTGCATAGGCTTTTCCCAATAGCAGGTTAGCTGGTTATCCTGGGTGGCCATCTTGCCCAGGTCTATATCGAGTATTTTCAGTGTTTCGTTCCGGAAATACCGGTTATAAATGACCCTTCCCCGGGTCCTCTTACAACGATCACAACTGATTTTTCTAAAGTCTGCTGTTCTTGTCGTGTTTTTATCAGTGTTTTTGTTGTGGAATTAGTGGACAAATTTAATTTCGGTGTGGCTGGTAATTTTAAATCAGTCAATCAGTCTTTTGTTTTCTCTGGAGCCCTTTGTAAAAATGTCACAGAGTGCCTTACAGATTGCTATAGCAGGTAAACGGCACCTGACCATGTGGCCAGGAAAGAGGAGAAAACAAGCCCTCCCCCGTGGGTGACAAGAAACCTCTGGAGGTCCCAGGCCCCAGTGGCGACATCACCCACCCCTCCTTCCACTAATGTTTTTTTTTATACATTGATTATCTTGAATCTGGAAAACCTGTGAGGTCCAGGGCTGGTTTCCTGGGTCTGCCAACGTGGGTGCAGTATGCTCAATGTTGTGTTCTTGCGCTGGGATCCAGGCAGTGGGAACATTAAATGGTGAAAGAGCGCATTGCAATAATGGGCGGGTTTGTGAATTGTGACAAAGGACACTTTTTAATGTTTTCACAAGTACTGCACATGCGAGTCATCTCCAATATCATCTAAATCCAACCATTAAGTTTGTTTTTACAGCAGTGAAACAATAAAAAATAAACTTCTGATAGCACAGGGTTATCTCTTAGATTGTTTCAGGACGTTCTACAATTTAGTGGTCCTGTAGCTAAAGACAGTGCCCCCAGCAGTTATTTTGTAATTTCTTGGGTCCACTATGTAACCGCTGTGCTCTGCTTGGTCTGTTTTTAGCAGATCACTTAAATAAAGGGGCGGTAGACCCTTAAGTGTTTTGTGAAGCAGAAGAAATGCTTTAAAGTCTGTATTGTTTTTTTTTTAATTCAAGTTGAGAGACACGTTTCAACATTTTGAACAGGGTGAAGTCAGGATATAGTGCAGTCTTCTGTACCAGACAGCAGCAGGTTACAACAGTCTGGTCTTTGTAGAAAAAAGTCAATATTGTTAAGATCTTTCTGATGTGTAGATGTAACTTGAAAATGTATCTAGGTGACGAGGAAACTGTTCAGTGTTTTCAGTGTGGTGGGAGGATTTCACATTGGCCTGGAGGAGCTGATCCATTACAGGAGCAGCAGAAGATCTTCTCACAGTAAGTTATTCTTCCACAGAACAGATTTTTTAAGTTGCTAAGAGTCACTGAGTTTGCTCAAATCAACCTGTTGGACACCTGCAATAAAACTTCTAACTGCAGTTATTAATGTCCTGCAGCACTGAATAGCATGAGCTATTTTCTACAAGTTTTCACTTTTAGAGATGCATATTTTCATTGCGCAAATCAGTCTGTGAGCTTGAGAATGGAAGCACCTAGACGTATAGAATTTTAGATCTTTTTGCATATATGTGCAATGGTATTGAATTTCCTCAGGAAGGATTTTTAAAGTATCTTTATAAGGTGTCAAGATATATCATTAATCTTATGTTATTAATACACAAATAAACGTCTGCTTTCAGATGCCAATATGTTATTAACATCAGTCAAAATCCTCAACAAAGTGAGACTGCAGTTAGCCTCAAAAAGGTAAGGGTTTGGATAGATTTTAAAACTTCCACCTTTCCATCTTGATTATTCAGCTCTGATCCTTGGAGTGCTATCTGTTTCAAGATTGCTCAGAATCAGCTGGAGCACTAAAAAGACCTGAGAGTTACTGAGATCAAAGACCTAGAGAGGAAAAAGGAGGGAGGATTAACAGATGACTTCTGACAATTCAAAAATGGAATTGTTTCCAACTGCTTGTTTTCAATTCCTCACCCTCTTAATGATCTTAATGACTGAAGCCTTAATTTAAATAACGTGTTCATTGGAGTATTTTTAGAAGTTTTATTTTTCTACCCCAAAGTTTGGAATTTGAGATTACTTATGAGTAAGTGTTAAAAGCGACCAGACATGTTGTCATTTCAAATTAATCCTATTGCTGAGCCAGTAAAGGATTCAAGTGTGTAACTGAAACAAAATCCAATTCCAACCATCAGAACAGTGATTGGAGAGTGATTAGAGAACCTGTCTTGATTTAAAAACTTAAAACCTCAATCAGAAAACTTTCTTCCAACTCATTGCAAAATTCTATGAAGAACAGGAACACAAAGATGTATGCAAAATCCAGCTAAATAATAATGATAAATGATGAAAAAGCTAGAATCACTATCAGGAAAACAGGGCATCAGGAAATTTGGGGGATTTTCCAAGACATTATTTTAGAGGCATCAGGCATGAAGACCAAATACTGTAAATCACTAATCTTAGAGAAAACATCAGCTATCACTCAGGAAGTGAAAGTGCATGAACAATTGGAGGTATCAAGTGATATCATGAAAGGAAGACATGAAAAGAAATATTGGCACAAAAGTTTCCCAGATATCATCAGTGATTTCAGGGCTTTATTTTACATTAGCATTTTAGAAAAAAATCTAGGAAGCTAGTTGTCTTTCAGTGTGTACTGGTGTTGTAAGATGACCAGAGGAAGGGTCATCCAGGACAGGTATTTCAGGAACGATCTGCTCACTATACTTGACTTACACCTGACCAAGATGGCCGCTAAGAGAAGTCAGCTGACCCGCAGATGGAAAGAGCCCAGTTCACAGAGTGGAGATCCAGGAGCTTTGCTCTGTCTCTAAGAGGCTGTGAGGAAGGAGAAAAGGGGAAGATGTGACCTGAGTCCAGGCTGTTCTGTCTGATACTATTCATGTAGCAGCACTGATTGTCTGAATATACTCTGGTCCTGGATTGTCAGGATGGAGATGAGCTTCTGTCTGTTCAGGAAGGAGGAGTTTGGGTAAAGTACTGAGGGACTCAGAGCTCTGTGTGTGTCTGAGCTGTGAATCTGACTGAGAGGAGATAAAGATTTTTTTTTCTGCCTCTGAGAAGTCTTTTCCTTTGCCAAGCAATGTTTCATCCCCTTCAGATACTCTGCACAGACTGTCAGAGGGAGAGGAGAGGAGAGAGAGAGATGGACAGATAAGAGCACACACAGCGAGAGAGACTGGATGGGGGAGAGAGGAGAAAGAGCAGGAAGACAGTGCAGGTGTTCAACCACATTGTGACCACAGGAGACAGGAGGCTTTTCTCAGCTGCTGAGGAGCTCAGTGCTCATGGCCACTCAGGCTCAGAGGCTCTGGCAGCAGTCAGGTCTGAGAGCTTCTCCTCATACTGACACTAGAGCTCTGAGAGTCAGCCTCCATTCTGACAGGAACAGCCCCTCCTGTTCAGCCCTGAGAGACACACTGAGAGAGCTGTGTGGGGAGAAGACCTGTCACCCTGTAGAGCTCTGAACACTGGACTCTCCTGTGTCTCCCTGTGCAGCACTGGAGCTCTGAACACTGGGCTCTCCTGTGTCTACCTGTGCAGCACTGGAGCTCTGAATACTGGGCTCCCTGTGTGTCTCTCTGTACAGCTCAGCTCTCAGCTGCCTCATCACACTGACACCCACAGCCTCACAGTACAGCCTGGCTTCCTGTGCTGGAGGAGCTCGGAGGAGCACAAACCACAGACTCACTGCAGAGCCTGACCTGTAGCTCCAGTGAAGCTCTGCTTCAAAGCACCGTTGTATTAACAAGGACTAAACTTGTTTTTCATAATTTTGTTGCTTTTTCAAATTTGAAACTGACTCCTGCTCTGCGGCTCCTGCTGCTGCAGCTATTATGGTGAAGCTGTAACACAGAACTCTGCTATATTGAACAGGAGGATTTAAATACAGCATAACTACTAATACTACTCCTGCTACCACAATTGCTGCTGCCGCTGATACTACTAATATTTTACTGATGCTCCTACTGCTGCTACTACTACCTATAAGAAAGGTGGAGGAGGTGAGCTGTGTCCTCACTCTCTTCAGCTTGGTGGTGTATCAGTGTATCAGTATCAGTTCAGCTCCACTGTGCTGTTAGAGAGTCTCAGTCATGCAGTCGGCTCCGCACAGAGAGACACTGGGGCCACAGCTGGAGGGGCTGGAACATCTGTGTGGACTGGAGCTGCGCAGGGACAGACTCAGGGTCTGAGGGACTCAACTGGAAGAGCTGCTGTCCAACAGGCTCAGTACATAGGGGGCAATTACTGCTGAGCTTTTCTTTCTTTTTCATTTAAACTATTGATCTCTGATCACAGTCACAGGACAGCCAGTTCTCATTCAGTCCGCCTTGTCTCCGTATTCCTGTGCTGACCTGAATGACCTTACTGCCACCTTGAGCACAGGCTCTCCTCACACTGCCCTTGACCAGGACCAGAAGACATTACTGTCTGGAGACACAACAACTCTGTGACTCACTGCAGGACACCAGTCATTGGACACTGCCTGACACTGACAGCAAGGCACACAGGACCATATTCAGGACACCAGTCACTGGACACTGCCTTACACAGACAGAAAGACAGGACCACATTCTAGACACTTCCTGATACAGACAGCAAGAATTACAGGACCATATATACATAATTGATTATCTTGATACTGATTTAAAAATATAATACTTGTCTACAATTTTTTTTTAGTTTAATATCTGATCTCTTCCTGCCCCTGCAGCACCTGTAGCCCTGCTGTCTGTATCTGTATCTGTGTTTCCTCCAGTGAGACACAGAGCTGCTCCTGTCTCTCCTCCCGTCCGCACTGCTGGGAATGTCTTCAGGAGAGGAAACAGTGATGTGGCTCTGATATATTTGGAGAAGACTGAAAGGGCCCTGTCTGATTGGCTGTCCTGCCTGTGTGAGAGGTTCCTGCTGTCAGTCTGAAAAGGCAGTGCTGTGTGTGATTGGCGGGGCGGGGGGCTGTGTTGTTACTGGGGGTCCGGGGTGCGGAGCAGCAGCTCAGTTGCCCTGTTGGCTCAGGAGTGAAGACAGGGGTCTCAGCTGCGCTCTGTCCTGATGACAATGGAGAGCTGCCTGTCCATCTTCTCTCTCGCTGTCCTGGTGCTGCACAGCTCAGCCAGTAAGTGACCAGTCTTCTCCTGTCCAGACAGACAGACAACAACTGGAATTAAATTAAGTAAAGTTTTGATGTAAATGGAGCAATAAGTGGGTTGAACAATTTTTAAATGTTAATTTTACATTCAGCTTTGTGGGTATTCATAAAAAATATTATAACTGTATTTTATCTTGGTCTGTAAGTAAGGAAATATAATTAGGTGTGTCTAAATATAATTAGTTGCTTTTAATTTTTATTGGATTTTATTAAAATATTCTTAAGATTTCTAAACATTATATAATAATAATGTTTTAGATGGATAGAGCAGAGGCTGGCCATTATCACCCTCTATTGATAATTTGTGAAAACATGAAGTGTATTAAATCTTTAAAAAGTTATTTAACTTACTCGTTACTGTAATAATAAACTTTATATATAAGTGATAATTTGAGTGATATGCTGTGACGTGAAAAAGTCTTCATTTACTCGAAAACAAAAAAAGTGTGAGCAATAAAAAATGTTTCTAGAATAATATCATATTATACAGGATGATTCAGAAATACCCTGGGTTGTTTATTGTTTTATTGTGATCAATTCTGACTCCTCAGTATTGTATTATTACAGACTGGTGCATTAATAGAGATACACGTCTTTTTAAATAGTGAATTATTATTGAGACTGATATTAAATTATTACAGACTGATGTATTAATAGATATACAGTAAATGTGTCGTCACCACCTAAAGTGTTTATGCTAGAGAATTAAGACTGGAGTTTTAATGCTGTCGTTATACTGTATCTTTGGCGTACTCAAATAGTCCAGGTTTCTATCGTTAGGCTGTGTGATATTCAGTTGCTGTGAAAACAAGTAAAAAATGATAGGAAGTCATGAGTGTGAATTCTTCATTTTAAAGGCATACAATTACATTTTGAAAATGTAAAGCATTTTTAGTCATAGGACAATTAGCTCTTGTATTTTTATACTGTGAAAATAAAATTGATATATGTATTACTTGGTTCATAAAGCCCAGGTTTGCTTGTTTTCACATTGAAAAGCACAGGCTGATAAACGTTACATTCATTATTGGTTTATAAGCTATAAAATGAAAAATATTTACAAAATTATAGAAATTCTTAGTATTGTAGGTGTATTATTATTAACTGGGGTCTCATCAGAAACTGAGGTGTAACATTAATAATTTAACAGCTACAAGACATTGTGGCATTACTGGAGGAATTAAAAAATGGTAGTTGTGTTTTGTGTTTATACAGAATTTGTCTATTATTTAACAGCTGAATAATTTAAGTTGTGTTTTTAGGTTAGTTATCCAATGACAGGTTTTTTTTTTGTAAATTGTGAAGTTTTAATAAGAATGCTTTATTGTTTTTGACTACATTAGAAATCTGAAATTATTATCAAATGCAATTATATAAGTATGAGTAATACAAATTAAATATTTCATTACATGTTATCATACAAATGCAATATTTAAAAATTAATTCGTAATCACAGGACTCAAGTTTAGATTTTTGAGCAGTTGCTCAGGACAACATCACAATAAATGTATCTGTGTCTATTTGTTAAACCTGTCTAGTATTTTTGAAAAATGTTGTTCTTTAATATGATTTAATCAGATAAGCATGTGTTAAGTTTAGATGTTGGAAGTTAAAGGCTAGAAAATGGGAATATACGCCTCACATACATTTCAGCACAACATGTGAAGCACAGGTCAGCCTCTGACCACTGTAGTGACCACAGGTCCCACTAACACAGTAACACTGGTCCAAGGACTTGGAAGCCACAGAGTAAGTACAGTCATTGTCCAGTATGGTGACAACAGCATCCTGGAACCACTACAGTCATTACAGCCACTGCCCACCGTAGTGAACACAACATGCAGAAGTGCTTTTCTGTTTAATTTAAAACTCAGCTTTATGGGTATTCCTTAAAATTATAATTGATTTTATTCTGGTGCTATAAATAAGGAAACATAATAAACAATTTGCAGTATTAACAAGAACTTCACCTCTACAATTAATCATAATTAATTGTGATTAATTGTATCATCAATTTCCCTACGGGATTAATAAAGTATTATCCATCTATCTATAATATTAATTCAGTTTATATGTTTTTTAAACTATTTTCTATTAATGCTGTATTAATAGTTTTATATGCAGTTATACACTATTACACACAACACAGACTAAGGAAAATGTTTTTTAAGTACTAACATATAATTATTATAACTATTAATATTGTAGATATTTAGCAACCTTATCAAAACTGTTGTACAACTTGACAATCCCTTATCTATTACCATAATAATAAAATACCAAATTTTGTTTGTAATTTGGGTCAAGTGCAAGGACTTGTGGAAATTTTCCCATTTGCAAACAAAAAGGAATACAAATGTTTTAACAATAATACAATGTCTTCAAAATATTTACCAGGGGTTGTTTATTTAATTGTGCTCAATTCTGCCCTCTCTAAGGGGTATAACAGACTAGTGTATTAACAGAGATCAGAGTGTTTTTAAACAGTGTTGTATTGGTCTGACTGATATTTTATTTTGCACACTGATGAATTAATATGTTTTATTAAAGTAATTAATTGATGTGTTATTAAACACTGGAGTATTTTTAGACTAATATTTTAACTGAGATGTGTTATTAAATACTAGAGTATTATTGAGACTCCAGTATTATTACTATTGACACATTTTATATTTACTGTATTATTAAAGTAACATTAATAATAATAACATTATAACATTATGGAAGTGTTATTAAAAAATAGAGTATTTTGAGAGAAGGTGACAATTTTAGTGCAAAGAACTATTACAGACAGGTGATCAGAGATAAAAGTATATTTAAGGCCCGTCTCCGATTAAAAAAATAATATTAGTAACTCGGGCCCTATTGCAGGTGAATGTGCTAATACAAATAGGAGTACTGAAGGTAAATGTATTAAAATATTTTTGATCCATGGTTATTTTTGAGAATGATTACAGTAGTTTTAGATACTATGGTAATTATATTACAGAAGGATCTAACATTATAACATGATTGAGGACAAGACATATAGTTGTGTTTATTTGTTATAACAGTCAAGTTCAGGTAGTAAGTATTTTTATTGCAGTGTGTTGTAGTTTGATGACCTGAATCCATACTGGGTGCTTTTAGACAACAGTGTCCAGTTTCAGTAACAACACAGCAGTCCTGAGGCAAATCTTAGTTTTTTCAACTTTAAACAAAAGTCTGGGATCTGTTCAGACTGAAGTTTTATTTGAGAAATGTGTCTATTATGTTGAAAGAAATGTGTATTTGACCTGGAAGTCCTTCATTTTAAAGTGATAAAGGTTTAATTCTTGTTCCATGTTTATTCTGCATTTGACTGATATTTCACAGCTAAATGAATTGGTGTTCGTAAGTCTTAGATAACTAATGATAGGGATCATTTTTCTTACATCATGGAATTTTAAAAAAGAATGATTAATAAAAATAACCTGTGCACTGTGCTTTTAGAATATATTATTAAATGCAACTATAATTCAATCTGTGAATTATGGATTAAGATCTTGAGAGGTAAAAGCTAGAACACATTGTTCACATATATATCATGTTATCATAGTAAAAATCATATATGAATAAAAAGTAGTATTACAATGAATTGTAGTATATGATAGAAAAAAATATTTCACACTCCAAACTGAAGGTGATTGAATATTTAATCAAAAAGAACAAATCTAGTTACTGTAAATGTGCCCTGGACAGTAAGTATAAACACTTCACGTACAGACTGGGCTGGGACTGACTCGCGTCAACAGCAACATTCCCTCGAGCGCTCACCCTGATATTCAGACTGGGTCAGGACGTCTTTCAATCAAACCTTCAGTCTTTCAATCAGGCTCCCAGTCACGCTAATCACCTCTCTAATTGAAACTGTTCAGAACACCGAATCTCCATCATAGAGCTAAACCTTTTGAACCTGGCGATCACATTCCTCTCATAGTCAATTTTTACTCTGATATTTTCATATCTCACTGCTCCTGCTCTTCGATCCTGAAATATTTTCTCTGTTTTAATTTTTTCCCTTTTCTGCTCCGACTCGCCAGCCTCTCTTTTCTTTATTTCAGCTGGGAGACAGGCGTCCCTCTTTATTTTTTCTTTCTGCTCACCTATTTCATTCAGCCCAGCAGCCTGCATTCGATCTGTTACTCCCTGATCATTCAAACTCTGAAAGAGCTCAAAGTCCCGCGCCTGGGTTTCAATTATATCTCCTGCTGCAGATTTTCCAACTTTCTGCAGCATTACACTTCACATATTTCCACACAAGTTGTGAAGCATCCATCTATTAAGAAAAGATTTTATTGATTCTGTTTTGGATTGTATAACTTATTTTCAAAGTAGAATGTTGAAAAGACTTATTAGTGTTTAAATCTCTTACTTGATACAGACATGCGGTCAGTATCCACTGTTAAGTACATGCAGGGCCTGAGACACAGATACACCAGATTTCAGTGATTCAGTCTTCTGGCACCACAGCCACTGTCCATTGTACTGACCACAGCCCCCAGAAACACAGGAACACAGTCATTACAGCTACTGACCACTATACTGACAACAGCTTCCAGAAACACAGGAACACCGTCATTACAGCCACTGTCCACTGTACTGACCACAGCGTCCAGAAACACAGGAACACAGTCATTACAGCTGCTGTCCACTGTACTGACCACAGCTTCTAGAAACTCAGGAACACCATCATTACAACCACTGTCCACTGTACTGACCACAGCTTCCAAAAACTGAGGACCATAGTCATTACAGCCACTGACCACTATACTGACCACGGCTCCAGAAACACAGGAACACACTCATTACACCCACTGTCCACTATACTGACCACGGCTTCTAGAAACACAGGAGCACAGTCATTACAACTACTTTCCACTCTAATGACTACAGCTCCCAGAAACACCGGAGCACAATCATTACAGCCACTGTCCACTGTACTGACCACAGCCCCCAGAAACCCAGGAACACAGTCATTACAGCCACTGACCACTGTGCTGACCACAGCAGAACAGCCCTCTGCAGTCACACAGTGATATGGACAGAGAGATATATAACAGGATCCGGACACAGGTGTGTGGAGGGAGAAGTGAGATGGGTGCTGGTGGACTTCCTGTCACTCCACTGTCTCTTCTTCCCCATGGGAGGGACTAGCCATCCAATCAAACAGGTAAAACAAAATAAAAATTTCAGGTGTGCTTCTAAAATGTCTTAGTATAAAAATATCCTGTAGACATCTTGATAAGTTTTGTTTCTCTCTCTCTCTGCAGGCAGTGGTAATGTGAGACTGGTGAATGGAGCCAGTCCCTGTGAGGGCACAGTGGAGATATATCATGGTGGAGAGTGGGGAACAGTACTTCACTATGGCTGGGATCTGAATGATGCTACAGTGGTGTGCAGACAGCTGGGCTGTGGATCTGCTGTTTCAGCACCAGGAGGAGCTCACTTTGGACCAGGGTCTGGATCAGTCCTGCTGGGTTATATCTCCTGCAGGGGGTCAGAGTCTGCGCTGAGGGACTGTGGAAACACTGAATGGAAACAGTATGGCTACCCTCATACCTATGATGCTGGAGTGAGGTGTTCAGGTAGGAGACAGACTCTTTCCAGTCTCCATCACTGAGGACAATTAAAACTTCTCCACTGATCTAGAGTCCATCATCATGATCCATCTGTCCATCCTCCCATTCCCACTGCTCCTGTCCTGCTGAGAGCTGAGACAACACTCCTCACTGTCATTGTGTGCCTTTTCTCCTTCTGGATTGTATTTCCTCCAGTGTGTAGAAAACATATTGAAAACTGTCTGAAACCCCCAATCCCACCTGTATGCTTTCTGTTAGGTTTTACTATGGACAAATAATGAGGCCAAAGGAAAGTCTGTAAATGTACAGTATGTGACCGTTAGATCTGTCGTGAACAAATGTATTCTTGGTCTTGATTTTGAAAACTCCAGTTGGTCCTTCTTGAAATTCACCAGCATCATTTTTACTCACAGTTCTGCTGAGTCTCTCTCACTTCTCCCTTTTCTCTATTTAAATTCAGATTCAAAGAGCTGTATTGATCAAAGATTTACAGCATTGACATTGAACATCAGTTGCTCTTCTCTGACATATTTCCAAACATTAGAACAACGATCGCATTCTGTGAGATTGAGTGAAACAAATTAGTTACAACAATATCTAAAAACTATAGAATAAAAGCAATATGACTGATATGTATTCTCAAAAGACCTATTACAAAGGAAAGGAGATTTCTCAGCTTCCTGGTTCATTTGGTAGTCAGTATTGATCCAAGGATCTCATCTACTGTTTCTTCAAGAAAGCTGGGATATCTGGGTAACTTGTTCCATATTCCCACAATCCTTTAGCAAAGGGGCCCTCAGTTCTCAGTGTACATATGTAACCTTTTTTAAATATATATGAATACTGTCATGGAAATATAACTATCAAGGAAGCCACAAGAGAGAGTTCTCACCTGAGTAAGGTCTTTATTTCAATATTGCAATATTGGGAGCCCTGCTGCCACTTCGCAAAGTGCAACCAGAGACTCAATTTGTTACAAGCAGTACAGGGTTTTTATAAGACGTTGCACTGTAAAAAAGTTCAGCACTTGGTCCCTTCTAAAACTTCCCCTTTCTCTAAGAGA
This sequence comes from Atractosteus spatula, assembly GCF_055471065.1. NCBI lineage: Eukaryota > Metazoa > Chordata > Actinopteri > Semionotiformes > Lepisosteidae > Atractosteus > Atractosteus spatula. Next base: position 123,947 of record NW_028296619.1, on the reverse strand, counting down.
AAACAGATTACATCATAGAGCGAGAGAAGAAAAACTAGATTTGTTATTCAAAGCTTATCAGTTACTTTCAGCTAATTCTAATGACCCAGACAGCATATATTGTTTTGGTACATTGTCTTCTAAACTAACCTAAACAGTGTACTTTGTTGACAAACTGTTTTCTAAAATTCTGCACGTACTGTAGCACAGCAGTTACATCCTTGAAATATATTATCTAAAAGCACCAATATATTTTTTTCAAAGCTCTCTACATTTTTAAGAATCAATTTACTTATTAGATTTCCACTTCAATACATTCACATTCTTAGAAAATAACTAAACAATCTGATATAAAACTCTGTTTCTGTAGGGAAAAATGTCCCTCTCCCTCTGTTCCATGTCTTCCAGGGGAGCTTGTGTTGAGCTTTCAGAAAATAAAAACACTTTGTAAATCAGTGTCAAACAGCTCTTTGGATAAACACAAATACAGCCTTCATTTCCAAAGTAGTGTTTCGTTATTTACAGAACAATAAAAACAACCCAAGAACATAACCAAAAATGTAGAAGCTAAACTTCTGAATGAGAATCTTCACCTGAAGTAATACAACAGGCAGTTAAGCCGCTCACCAGCTCTGTTGCTCTTTAAAATCTCTCTTAAAAGTGATCAGTCCGTTCGTCTGCTCCCATCTCCACTGGGTGAACTGCTTCCTGCTTTTAAATCTCACCTTACAGGTGACTGAGGATGGCTGATCATTCTCCATGGATTTGACAGGAATCACAAACTTGTCCTGTCTCCACATGCTCACCCCTTTACAAATCACAAAAGAATATATAGGCACTTTACCTGACTGGTCAGGTACTGTGATCTCTGTTACTGTTTTGATATTCCAGCTCATCGAGGGGTCAGACTGGTCAAGGACAGTGATCTCTGTTACTTTGTTCTGATATTCCAGCTCATCTAGGGGTCAGACTGGTCAGGGACAGTGATCTCTGTTATTGTTTTGATATTCCAGCTCATTGAGGAGTCAGACTGGTCAGGGACTGTGATCTCTGTTATTGTTTTGATATTCCAGCTCATGGAGGGGTCAGACTGGTCAAGGACAGTGATCTCTGTTACTTTGTTCTGATATTCCAGCTCATTGAGGAGTCAGACTGTTTAGGGACTGTGATCTGTTATTGTTCTGATATTCAAGCTCATCGAGGGGTCAGACTGGTTAGGGACAGTGATCTCTGTTATTGTTCTGATATTCCAGCTCATCGAGAGGTCAGACTGGTTAGGGACAGTGATCTCTGTTATTGTTTTGATATTCCAGCTCATTGAGGAGTCAGACTGGTCAGGGACTGTGATCTCTGTTATTGTTCTGATATTCCAGCTCATCGAGGGGTCAGACTGGTCAGGGACTGTGATCTCTGTTATTGTTCTGATATTCCAGCTCGTTGAGGGGTCAGACTGGTCAGGGACAGTGATCTCTGTTATTGTTTTGATATTCTAGCTCGTTGAAGAGTCAGACTGGTCAGGGACTGTGATCTCTGTTATTGTTCTGATATTCCAGCTCATTGAGGAGTCAGACTGGTCAGGGACTGTGGTCTCTGTTATTGTTCTGATATTCCAGCTCATCGAGGGGTCAGACTGGTTAGGGACAGTGATCTCTGTTATTGTTTTGATATTCTAGCTCATCGAGGGGTCAGACTGGTTAGGGACAGTGATCTCTGTTATTGTTTTGATATTCCAGCTCATTGAGGAGTCAGACTGGTCAGGGACTGTGATCTCTGTTATTGTTTTGATATTCCAGCTCATTGAGGAGCCAGACTGGTCAGGGACTGTGATCTCTGTTATTGTTTTGATATTCCAGCTCATTGAGGAGTCAGACTGGTCAGGGACTGTGATCTCTGTTATTGTTCTGATATTCCAGCTCATCAAGGGGTCAGACTGGTCAGGGACAGTGATCTCTGTTATTGTTCTGATATTCCAGCTCACCGAGGGGTCAGACTGGTTGGAGGCGGTGATCTGTGCTCTGGGAGACTGGAAGTGCAGCACGGAGAGACCTGGGGCTCAGTGTGTGACTCTGACTTCGACTGGCAGGACACAGAAGTTGTCTGTCGAGAGCTGTACTGTGGGGTTCCCTCACAGGTGCTGAAGGGGGCTCATTTCGGGAAGGGGGAGGGAGAGGTCTGGACAGAGGAGCTCCAGAGCTGCACCCATGAGAACGATGTGGGACTGGAGTGTTTTGGTAAGAGGAGAATAATCCATTTCATTTTGTTTTGAATGGAGCTCAAAACTGAAGCTTAGAAGAGAAACAGATGAGTGTTGCTATAGCTCTGTTTCAATGCTGGGGATTGGTGTTTAACACTGAAAATTCAATACGCTGATCTTCTGATCAACAGTAACTTAATTATACCTTAAATTACCACCCTTGCTGATGAATAAAGTATTTCAGATTGAATTGGATTGAACAGTAGCACGTTAGTGAGGTACTTGTAGGACAGTAATTTAAAGCTCAGGATTGTAAGTAAAATGGAAGGTGTGATTGAGGGTTATTGCTGTTGTTGTTGTGTTGTGAAGCTGTGTCTCTGCTCTCTCCCCTGTCCTATCTGCAGGATACACAGAGTTCAGGCTGGTGAATGGCTCAGACTCCTGCTCTGGCCGAGCGGAGTTACAGTGGCTCTTCAGGGACTGGGGAACAGTGTGTGATCTCTACTGGGACCTGAGAGACGATACTGTTCTCTGTCAGCAGCTGGGCTGTGGGGAGGCTGTAGCAGCGCCAGGACAGGCCTGGTTTGGACAGGGCAGCGGACCAGTATGGGCTGATGTGTTTGAGTGCCGGGGCAATGAGAGCCGTCTCTCACACTGTGCTGTGTCTTCATGGGGGAGAGCAGGGTGCTCTCATGGACAGGACGCAGTAGTCATCTGCTCTGGTGAGAATTGGGTGTTTAAAACACAGTAACACCCCCTCTACTTAAACACAGCAGCACACTATTACAGTAGTGTGTACATCTAATAATAATAATAATTGCTTACACTCATATAGCGTTTTTCTGGACACTCCACTCACCACCACCAATGTGCAGCCCACCTTTTTTCAGCATTTATTTCAGATCATTACACAAATACAGTGAGGACTAAAAATCAGTTTTATATTTATATTCAGATCACTAATGGTTATAAAATGATCTAAAATACAGTATCCAGTAACTAACAACTGTCTCATTTAATTAGTTCTTTATCCCAACAACTAATTCACCAAGAGGCTGAAGAAAAAGCAAGAGTCAGATAGTGAAGATTTATAAATTGTGTTTCTTAGCCCCACACATAGCTGACACTCCGCTGGTGAAACATCACTCCTGTGGACAGAAATGAGAAAAAATATATTCCTTAAATGATGTTATATAATTAATATAATAATTATATTAAATATAATAATTAGAGCCCAATTAAACAGGAGGCTGAAGAAAAAGAGTCAGAAAATCAAGGTTTACAGATGTTACAGCTTATCCCCTCACACAGCTGAAATTCCATCTCTTTTACAGCCTCAAAAATCAACAGAATTTCACCTGGAGCAGGTAAGGAGAGAATGAGGACTGTCTTTATCACATTAGTGCTGTTTTAATTGTAGTTTTATTACTGGTATTAAATTGCTCATCTGACACACAGCTCACACTCTGATTTCTCTCTGTGTGTTTGACAGGTTTCCCGTCTTCAACAGTTCCTTCCTCACTAACACCAGGTATGAACTGGCTCTTGTTCTGTATCTACAGGGCTCTCAGTGTGTTGACATCTCTGTTGCTCAGTTCTATCCTAGACTAAGCTGCAAGGCAGCAGGTGTGTGTGTGCAGTTTGCTCTGTGTCTCACACACACAGTCTGGGTCTTTGGGATCTACAGCAAAACATGTGAAGCTATTGTCTCTGTGCCCAACAGTGGATCACAACAGTAACACATGTGGTATAGTGCTGATGATCAGCACGGAGTCTGTTACAAGTATTGGATATATTAAATTAATCAAAAATCAAGAAACACTGTACTTGTACTGTATCTGTTCAGGTGGGTAGCTCCGTCAGCATGCGTAGGCTGCAAAGGAACAAGTAAAAGGTTTATTTCATGCTGAAAAAAAAGAAGAAAGAAAACACAACGTTTCGGCCATGGAGCCTTACCTTACCAGGTAAGGTACCTGGTATCTTACCAGGTAACATACCTTGTCTTACCAGACACCTTACCTTACCAGACACCTGAAGAAGGCTCCACTTGTTCCTTTGTACTGTATCTGCTGTGCTTGTGCTTGTACTGTATCTGCTGTCCCCAGTGGCAAGAGGTGATGTTCAACTTCTAACAGTAGACCGTCTCTACCTAGAGGTCATCATTGTGATATCTTAGTACTGCACTGACTTCTGACCTCTGACCTCTAATTCTCTGCTCCTAGGCCAGCTGTCCATCAGGCTGGTTGGAGCAGGAGGCGACTGTGCAGGGAGGCTGGAGGTTTATCACAGTGGCTCCTGGGGGACAGTCTGCGATGACTCCTGGGACCTGGCAGACTCTCAGGTGGTGTGCAGGCAGCTCCAGTGTGGGGCGGCCCTCAGTGCCCCAGTGCCAGCCTCCTTGAGCCACGGGACTGGACCCATCTGGCTGGACGAGGTGGGCTGTCTGGGGAATGAGTTGTCCCTGGGGGAGTGTCCCTCAGCATGGTGGGGACAGCACGACTGTGGACACAAGGAGGACGTGAGAATCCTGTGTTCAGGTAGGGGAGCTAACTACAATTATTCTACAGTTACAAGGATCCAGATTCTTTAATCCCACATTGTTAGAACCATATGACTTTCACCTGGAGTGTCTTGATTGTTTTAACAAGCTGGATTCAGGATTTTAAAACGAACATCTGTATTTCAGACACATTTGTCACCACTCATTCACACTGTTTTGCAGTAAACAGATAAAGAAATTCTGGCACTGAAGCTGCCAGCTTCAGAAACTCCCCTCCAGCAGCAACTTGAATATGTTGTGTGGACAACTCATAGTCTCTGTCCTCTATGATGTCTAGGACTCAATCTGTAAACTCTCCCCATCAATTTGACCTGTTGTCCTTCATCCTCAAATGTTTCATCTTGATTTGATCCAGGAGTCTTTTACTCTTGGTGTTGAATGTCAAGCCAATCTGCAAGTTCTCCTTTTACAGTGCTGCCTCAGTCACCCTGACTTGTGTTGCTGCTGAATGGCCAAGGTGATCGGAATGATGCTGCTGATTTGCAACATTTAATTAAGCTTACAGTCACTTAATTGTTCAGCATCATTTCTCATCTCAGATAGGGCTCCATGTGTGCTGTTCAGGTGCTGAAATCAACATGAATACATACTCCTGGCACCTTTATGTCAGCTGTGTGATTGTAAAGCTGTCATTGCATGAATCCTGAAATTACTGGAAGTACACAGCAACTGGGACTGTTTACTGGTCACATTGTTTGCCTGTTGTTTCTTACCAGTTCAGAATGAAACTCAGGATTTGTTTCCTTTGACTTTCCCTGATGTCTTGGCAGATCACACTCTACTGAGACTGTCTGCAGGCTGTTCAGGACAAGCAGAGGTTTACTATAACGGCACCTGGGGCAGTGTGTGTCAGAATGGCATGACTGACTCCACAGCTGCAGTGATCTGTAAACAGCTGGGCCGTGGAGACAAGGGCACCGTCAGAGAGACAAACTCCAGGCTGAGCCCGGATCCCAAATGGCTGGACTTTGTCTCCTGTCGCAAACACGACTCCACCCTGTGGCGGTGTCCCTCCCCCGCCTGGGGTCAGAATGATTGTGAAGACCGGGAAGTGGCTGAGATCACCTGCTCAGGTACAGAGTGAAGAGTGATGCTCTCTTCCTCTTGAGCAGCTCTACAGTGATTGTCTCGTCATGAGCTTTCAACAGAATTCTTAGCAATGTATATCCAAACAAGTATAAAAATAAAGGAAATACTATTGTTGTTCTTCACTATTTTCTGTGAGTTTGATTTTGTATATGATCATTAAGCTTTGAGGGTCCTAGAAAAGAAGCTGACAGAAGCACTCCAGCCCCTCAGGAAGAGCAGCCTCAGCGGTACTGCCCAGGTGAGTTCAGTGTGTAAAACAATCAGAGAACTGCAGCCCTGAACTGAGGAACAGTAACCATACAGCTCTCTTCTAGAGCCACTCAATACCTCACTGATCTCTACTACAGTCACTCAGTAACTTCTCTGCTCTCTTCTAGAGTCACAGAGCTGAGGATGCTCAGTAACCTCACTGTTCTCTTTCAGTCCCGCTGGCTCTGCGCCTGGTTGGAGGCACTAACTGCTCTGGCCGGGTGGAGCTGCAGTATGAGGGCTCCTGGGGGACAATCTGTGACGACTCCTGGGACCTGCAGGATGCCCAGGTGGTCTGCAGACAGCTGGGCTGTGGGGATGCAGTGAGTGCAGCAATAGAGGCCTCATTCGGACCAGGGAGTGGCGCCATCTGGCTGGACGAGGTGAACTTCACCTGTGGGACTGCTGTCACTCTGGACTGAATCAGAGTGACTGTCGGCACAAGGAGGATGCAGGGGTTACCTGTACAGGTGAGGGGAGTCTTAGCACTGTAGGTGAACAAGGTAGCAGATTGATGGAGAAGATACACTGAAGTTACACATATTCTATAACTGTTTAATATCTAATTGAACCAGCTAGGATCATCAGTCATAAAACTAGGATGTTGTGTAGCTCTGTGTGTGTGAACAACACTACTCTTCAATTCAGAACCTGACTTCTTTCATCTCTGCAATCTTACGTTTTACCTCAAGAAATAAATATATTTTTTTATCAGCTCCACTGTAGATTCAACTTGCTGTAAAACCAAAGGCAAAATCTTGACAGTTCTCGTATCTCTTTCACAGGTCTTTCAGAGACAACAGCCAGTCCAACAACAGCTACAAGTGAACAGAAATCCTTCTTGTCATTGATAACTCCCGTCTTTCTGTCTCTTCAAATTCCCAGTGTAGCTGTAATGTCTCCTTTCCTCTCTCAGTGTGAATATCAGTGTCTTTTCAGATTCTCAGTGTAGCTGTAGTGTCTTCTCTCATCTCTCAGTGATTTTCTGACAGTGTTGATGTAGCATCCTTTACAATTCTTTGTTGAGATGGGTTAACCCTGAGGACCTAACACCTCCTGATGGGAAACTCAGGGACTTTAATGTGTTAAAGCCTGTATGAGCCCAACAGCACAACTTGTCATCCCTGTTCATCTCCTGCCTCCTTCTCCCTCAGGCAGCACCAGGACACCACTAACAGGGCCAGCACCACGAAGAGCAGAGCCCCCAGCAGCAGGAGGGCCAGGGGTGAGACGGACAGACCTCCCAGCGGCTGTGTCTGGGTGAACACACAGTAATGCAGTGAAGTTGAATACTCATCCAATCTTTGGGGATTCAGATCTCCTGCAGGCACAAAGAAATAGTTGCAGGCTTGTTGCTGTCCAATCCGCGCTCTCTGGCTCCGTGCCAGGCTGTGCTGTGCAGCTTGCGACGGTGCGCTGCTGATGCTCACTGACCCGCTAGTTAGTTTTGGCTGAAACTAGCAAGAGTTTGTGCACAGGAGAAAAGATGACTGTGGGTCCCAGCAGGTCAGGAAGAGGACCGCGGATTGGACAGCAACAAGCCTGCAACTGCTTCTTTGTGCCCAGAGATTGGATGAGTATTCAACTTACTGCATTACTGCTCGAGAATTCAATTGTTATCCCAACCAGTTGATATCAATTTAATTCCTAAGAGTTATGTACTTGTTTTGAGTATCTAGTGTAGAAGTTGTGACCAAGTTCATTTACGAAATGGTCTAAATGAATGATATACTGAACGTATGTCCTCTTGATATAGGTAACTCTTCGTAACTGAATGAATATATATCTTTTGTATTCTGATAACCCTCACGATAAGATCTGTTAGGTTTATATGCATATTTTATGTATTAATGAATGTATCCTTTTGTTTTAGTACCCGTGTGTGTGCGTTGTTTGAGTTATATCGCATGGTTGGATTCTAAAGCCATCAAAAGAATCAATTTTGTGATTTACTGCTACAATTAATAATTGTCCCAGTAAATGCCCAAACCCCTACAGAACTGGTGCCTCGTGAGAGCACACTACATTTCTTTTGTTTGTTTTTATAGTTGTTAGAGCACTACAGGGATTTACCTAGGTTCCTGGAAGACTTCTCGTTTTGTGGTAGTTTTCGGGTTACAATTTTTTTTCTATTGATAGGACCCTACGCTATACTGTGGGACTAGTTTACTTTAGTTCTTACATTCTACCTGAAATTACCTCAAAAACTAAAACTCTTTTTTTCTATATTTATCTACAGTTGCTTTCCAGACACCACAACTATTCACGGTGAATCTTATGAATGCACGCCTTTATGAATAATAGTATTATTTATTATTGACTTTAATGAATATCTTTATTCGTAGCTGTATTACAGGTAATGCATGTACAGCCTGAGAAAAAGTTTGATGAAAGGTGTCGCTCTATACTACTGACGTTTTAGCCTTCTCTCAGCTTTTTAAAGACTGTCATAAATGAGATGTAATCAATTTACTCAAGAAGTAATAAATTTCAGTTTGAAGTCTGTTTCTGTTGATTCAGAGACTCCCTCTCTGAAGAAGTTTGCCGTCACCCTGCGAGGGAGAAGAGCCATCAATCACCGAGGCAACCACTGAAACAATTAACATTAAACACGTGAAATGCGAGATGTTGTGATTTTTTTTCCCACTTAAGGCTTCTATCGTTTCTACTCTAACGAGAAAGACCTCTTTATTAGAAGTGAGATTTGAACAAACATCTCCAGGGTGAACTGCAACCTAAACGCCTTAGATCACCAGCCATCTTGCCTGTGGTTCTTATAATGAATTATATATTTTATTTATTTCTCCTCGTTGATAAGAAAAAAAGTGAAATCATGTAATTAGAGAAATGTCTTTTTTTTCATGGGGAAAACTAGCACGAGCAAATGTAAAGTTTAGAGCAGTGCTCAATAAAATCGATCAGAAACCGAAAGTGCTTCTTATGCGGATCAGTATATTCCAATACCGCTGGTTCTGCAGAATAAGAAAAGCCGAACTCCTAACATTGTGTTGCCATTAAGGCTGCTTAGTTAAAAAAATATATATCATCGTTACAAATTATACGCTGAGCTGTTTTATGTATCCTGGCACCTCTTTCCTTCCTACTTTGCAGTGAGCACAATTCTTTCAGTTCTTCTCTTGTATTTTCCTTGCTATTTTACTGTCCCTTTCCCCCATGTGGCGATGGATCCACAATCGAAACCGTTTTCACCATGTGTTTCTGCAGCTGCAGTCTGTATGAGAAGAAGGAGGTATACAGCTCCAGTGGCGCAATCGGTCGTGGTACTTATACAGCAGTACACAGCAGAGTTATGCTGAGGTTGTGAATTCAAACCTCACCTGGAGCAGTGTGGTCTGTGTCTTTAGCTACTGAAAGCAACTGACGAGTTTAGGTGCTGGAGAGGAGGTTTAAATAAATTTGAAAGAAACAAGTAAAGGTTTATTCTGTATCACACCCAAAGAAGACTCCACTGCTGAAACATTGTTTCTCATTTTTGTTTCAGCATGGAATAAGTAGTTGCAAGAAAATCAGCCCCCTGAATAGTTCATAAGATGAAAAGTTCAATATTCTACTGACTGGGCAATTCACGTCTACTCAGTTTCTTTCTGAAACAGCATTTTTCAAGAAATAATTACAATTTTGTGAAATTTGAAATACAATCTTAATGCAGATTATTTTTTTCCCCAAAAACTGTAAATGGAGAAAACTGACCTGTTGGAGTCTCTGTGGTACAATTGCTTAGTGCAGTCAGGTGGGGACTAAAATGATAGTAAGGTGCTGGTTGAAGCACAACCAGGCATGCCTTTCTCACTGATCCAACATGAACATCATCTAGGGAAAAAAGGGCATGTAATGCTTAAAACATTATTGACCTTATTGATAATTGGAGGGAATACAAATGCTTTGCATTTATCGAATTACAGCACATAACAACTGAGTACCTGTGTCGATAGCAATGGGCAATTTCCAATAATGACCATCATCATCTACTTCAAGTAAAATAAGATTCACACATAGAGTTTTATCTTGGATTGGAGGGTGGGAGAATTCATTTATACTCCCGTTGCATCTTGAGCTAAACTATTTTAAAAATATGAACAGATTTGTTCAAGACACTTGTAATCACCTTAAAGAGAGTTTTCATGAAGATGTACGTTGGCTAGCTCTCCACTGTTAATTGGTGGGACTTTTGAAGAAACTGTTCTCATACAACCAACATACAAATTACACATCTTAATAAACATGAAGGGAAATCCGTGTTGTGAATAACATAAAACTGTCACTACAGTCCTTGAGTCTGGCACCTAAGACCACTCAGCCATCCTGACAAACAGTGGAGGCTGGTGTATTGAATGCACCCACTACTTTGTCGAAGGATTATTAACAACTACTGATAGTTCTTTTCTTCTTATTACAGAGATTTCTCCATTGCAAGACAATTGACAATATAGATTAAGTAAAGTCTTGGTAAACAAAACAGGCACGGAGAGGGTTTGAACCCATCAACTTCAGTTTATGAGATCAACGCCTTACCACTTGACCACCGCACCTTCAAGTGAACAGCTTCCAATCAAGGCTAAAATGTTTTTAAAATTCAGAACAAAAAACTATAAACCTTTAAGTACAAATTGCAAGAAGAGGAGGAGTAAAACACGCTCAAATGTGATTATTATTGTTGTTCAAATTATTTTTTTCTGAATCTGGTTTACATCGCCTGGAGGCAGCGATAACAAAAGAAGTGATTCTTAAGAAGGAGATACGCAGTATTCTAATTGTAGAATGCAGATCTGTGCAGCAATCGTACTGGATTTGACTGGGATTCTGAAATACTTCTTGCAAAAGTATTCAGACTTTGTTGATCCTATAATAAAAAACAGACCTGAAACTCCCTAGCTTCCAATCTCTGATGTTACTGTCCTTAAACTCGGACGTGATGTGCAGATGTGCAGTGTCCCTTTACTCTCGTGTTTTCAAATCAATCTCCATTTTTGAGCGTAGTTCAAGTGGAACTGGCCTGACTGCAGAGGAAAGTACGGAATGATAAAATGTTTCTACAATTCTACAATTTACAAATTGTGGGTTCAAGTCCCACCAACATCCCGTGTCATTTTGATTCAACCTTTTGAAATCCTCTAGGGATTGGCGTTGATCAAGTCAAATAGAGGACTTCTTCAGAGTCAACAATCGAAAATGAACCCGAGGACACAAGGGAGGAATTAGCACCAGACCTGGTCAAGCAAGTAATTGCATTACTCCTGTCCTGTAGTCCTTGCTCTTGCTTCATGTTGACTTCAAAATTCTCATGCTTAGCTATAAGGCTCTGCATGGCTTGGCACCTCAGTACCAGTTTGAGCTATTATTGCCCTCCTCCCCACCTCACAACCTCCGCTCTTCTAACTTCCAGCCTTTGAGAACCTAATTAGTAAAACTGAAAGAACCATCTCCATAGGTGTTGGTAGTGCACGAGGAGGAGCTGTGACAATAGAAGAGGAGGAGTGAGAATGGAACGGATGGAAACCCGTTTTCTTGTAGTAATCTGGAAAAAATGAAAATAAAAGCCGAAACCCGAAAAAATAATAATAGCCATAAGAGGAAATGGCTTCTAGCAGCATGCAAGCACCCCTTGTTCATATAGTTGTGACCGTCCCCATATATCTCATGGGAGACCGGGGTTCCATTTCCCGACAAGGAGACTGTTAGCTTTTCTCCCATCAGATTTCAATCTTTCATGCAGTGTGAGAAAGCGTACATAATTTTCCTTTTCTGTCATTTTCTGATGGCTATTTCAAAAACTCCTAAATGCTTTTAGAACATCTACCAATGTATCTGATTATTTTTTTTCCCAAACAAGTTCATTATTGATCATAACAATCTCCAAAGAACAAAGAATGTGCCGAAGATGTGAGGCGTTAAATCTTGAATCAGCTACACGGGTATCTGTTCTGTGGTGGTCAAGATATATTTGTACGAGAAACCAGGAGGAATCACTTCACTCCTATGAACTTTTATAATCTATCTTCTTTGTGGAGTGAATGTTGTATTTGAGAGAAAAGCAAAGATGCTCACTAAGGTAGGGATGACCAAGAGGTCTGGCTATGCAGGAACTGCAAATCATATTCGTACGAGGTCATCAGAAAATAATGCTTAATAATGTTTAATTGCATTTAGTTTATGTGGCTGTTAAAGTGTATATATATTGCGGGTCCTGTCTGGTTTAAAAAAAATTGCATTGAAAAAAAACTGTTAAAAAACATAAAAATATGGATTAGTAATGGTGCCAAAATAGATTTTCTCATTAAGAGAGATTCATATAATATCTCTGTTTCCTCATTATTTATCCATTATTGCATACGTATTTCTTGTATTTGATATTTATTCTCTCTGGGGGTAAATAAAATGTAGATTGTGCAACAAAGACTTTGAGCTTTTTGGTAGATATTAATCAGATGTGGGACTTTTTTTCTTAAGAGTTACAGTTAAGGAACCTAATCTGTTTTATACACATTTCTTGCTCAAAATGTAAAATGTAAGTTAAAAGCTGTCACACAATTACAAGCCTATCCAATGAGAACAGTCTTAATTGGAAATTAAACAGGACTAAACTTAACATTCCAAGACCAAACAGAAATAAAGAAATCAATTTAGACTTAATTTATTTTAAAACTGAATAAAACTAAAAACTTTATACATTTTATTATACACATAAAGTAAATGGCATGATTAAAACTAATTCTGTTCTAATCAACCATAAGTAAGGGTAATAACAGTCAAAATTTAGTTGACTAGACTAAATCAAAAGTGGGTGACTACAAAGAGACTATAACAAATAGACATTTTAGGAACAAGTAAAGGTTTATTCTGAAAAGTGAAGAAAAAAAACACAATGTGTCAGCTGTGGAAGCTTTAACGAATGTCACATGCTAACGCAGCTACCTACTTCAACGAATAGAGATTTCAGTGGAAAACTGGTGACTAAATTGGTGTGTTTTTAAGTCGCCTGACTGGATAAAACACTTCCCATACTAACTGTAGCTTAATGAACTAACTCGCTCCTGTGTGACTGCATTGGTGGATTCTGAAGGTCTCCTGTGTGAGTATGCTGGTTGGCTTTTAAGGTATTTGAATCACTAAAACCCTTTCCACACTGACTGCAGCTGAAAGGTATCCCTCCTGTGAAATTAAGGGTAGTCTGGTGGCTCTGTGGTTAAGGATCTATGTCTGTGGGTGGAAGACTGCCAGTTCAAATTCCTCAATTGACAGAGGAAGACTACTCTGTTGGACCCCTGAACAAAGCCCTTAATCCTGATTGCTCCAGGCATGCTGTACAAAGAGCTGATCCTGTGCTCTGACACCAAGCTTCTCTCCCTATCTGCAGGCCTCATGGTGAGCATGTTGTGAAAAGACAAATACCTAATACAAGAAATTGTATATGGCCAATAAAGTGATCTTATTTTATGCGCTGGTGAGCTCTTCAGTCATTAAAACTCTTCCCACTCTGACTGCAGCTGAACGGTCTCTCTCCTGTGTGAATATGCTGGTGTGTTTTTAAGTGACCTGACTGACTAAAACTCCTACCACACTGACTGCAGCTGAATGGTCTCTCTCCTGCATGAATACGCTGATGTGTTTTTAAGTGACCTGACTGACTAAAACTCCTACCACACTGACTGCAGCTGAATGGTCTCTCTCCTGTGTGAATGCGCTGGTGGGTTTTTAAGGTACCTGACTGACTAAAACTCTTCCCACACTGACTGCAGCTGAATGGTCTCTCTCCTGTGTGAATGTGCTGGTGTCTTTTTAAGAGGCATGAGTGACTAAAACTCTTCCCACACTGACTGCAGCTGAAAGGTCTCTCTCCTGTTTGAAGGTGCTGGTTGGGTTTTGATTTGCTAGACTGACAGAAACGCTGCTCCTCCCTGTGCCATAATGGCAGTTTGTCCACTCCTTCTGAGCAAGGCCTTGAGTGATTCTTCCTCATCCTCTGATCGTGCTGTGGTCTCTTATTCTGCAAATGCTCCATGGAATGGTCTTGCTCTGTGTGCTGAAACTGAGATTTGTTTTCTCCATCGTGTCCTTCAGTGTGCTGGTCAGCAGTGTGAATCAACTGGGGCTCCATGTCCTGCTCTGTAACATTAAACTCACTCAGTTCTTCTTTGAGTTCATGTACAGTGATGCAGTAAAGTTCATTACAATGTTCTGCAATATTCTTGGTATCCAGATGATTAATCTTCTCCGTTAATATTAAGAGTCCAGGTGTCTCACACTCAGGTTCTATCTTCATCATGGGCACAGAGTCCAGATCCTCGACACTCTGTCTGCTCTCTGTGTGCTGCTCACTGAGTGTTTCTTTCCCTTCTGCAACAGTGAGCTCTGTCTCCTGCATCAGATTGGAGCCCCACTCCTCCTCACTGTGCTGCTGTTCAAGAGGAGCCCTTTCCCCAGCATCAGGGAGAGCACTGGCCTCTGAGCCTGTAAACACAGGACAAGAAAACAAGACCTTTATAATAATAATAATAATAATAATAATAAACTTCTCAAAGTGCTCTACATAATGCCAACAACAACAACAAAAAAAACACAATATAAGCATGATGGGAATACACTGTTTGAGGAGACAGCAGATTGTGGTACAAAATACAGTAGGAGCAGATGGGTAAAGAACAGGTAAATAAAGGCTCTTCTAAAGAAGAAAGTTTTGAGTCTGGATTTAAAGGAGTTTAGAGAAGGTGACTCTCTGATATCCTTGGGGATAGAGTTCCAGAGTTTAGGGCATAACAGAAGGGCCTTTCATTCATAGAGTGTAGATGGACTGGGGGACAGATAGGAGACCAGAAACAGAAGAGAGATGGCTGTGAGGTGGGGAGTAAAGCGATAATAACTCAGACAGGTACTGAGGTGCCAAGCCAAGCAGAGCCTTATAGGTGAGCAATAGGAATTTTAAGTTGACACGAAACTTAACAGGAAGCCAGTGCAAGGACTCCAGGATAGGAGTAATGTGAACACTTGTACTAGACCTGGTCAGGATTCTGGCTGCCAAATTTTGGACATACTGGAGTTTGTTCAATGTGGATTTAGAAACCCCAGAGAGCAGAGCGTTATAGTGGTCGATTTGGAAGAAGAAAAAACTTTTCAGCCACAGTTAACGATAATATAGGGTGTAGTTGAGCAATATTTCTGAGGCGAAAGAAAGAAGTTTTGACAATATGTTGCACACGTTGGTCAAATGTCAAGCCTGAGTCAAATATCATCCCCAAGTTTTTCCAATTTAGACTGAAGCTCAAGTACAGAACCATCTACAGATAGGGTTACAGGACTGGCTTTACAAAGTTGATGGGGGGGTTCCAATAAGCATGACTTCAGTCTTGTCACAGTTTAGATAAAGGAAATTTTGAGTCATCCTAGTTTTTATGTCAGAGATGTAATTAGATAGAAAAGAGACAGCTACATCAGTGTCAGGTTTGGTATGGATGTATATTTGAGTATAATCAGCATAATAATGATAGCTGAGGCCATGTGATCTAGTATTTAGCCCTGAACTTTAATACGAGCTTAGAGTAGCGCTCAAAAGGAAGTACTATCCACGCAAAAAGTAGCTTACATTTTAAACTTGAGATAGCAAAGATATTATTTAGTAGCATGTAATTTAAGTTTTAAAAACTCATTTTCCAAACTTGATATACATCAAAGATTCAAACACATTTAATCTCTTTTAACACAGATAACGTGAAAAGGGATTAAAAATACAGCAGACAAGTACTTTACGTAACATTTTTACACAAATTCATGTATAGCCATTTAGTGGTGAACAAAAAAATTCAAATACTGTAAATAAAAATGTAAAGAATGTGGGAAACATAAAAAATTCAACTCTTATACACCATGCAGCTGAGTTCCTCTTTGGGAACTAGTCACTAGTTATCATGCAGCATCACCATCGATATGACAAGTACAAAGAGGAAAGGCAAGTCAAGAGAAGTTAAGCTGTATCACACTTTTTATTATACTTTAAACTACATACATGCATGTACTAGTACACTCCCAATCGATTTGGGTTGTTTAAGCAGAGGGGAATAAGTGGGTATAAAGGGGTGTTCTGATTATAGGCGATTTTATAAATACAAGCTATGTTAGAAACCTAACTACCATGAAAAAGTAAGTCTACTGTAATAATATCACAAGTACATTACATTTACACTAACAGTGCACTGAAAGAAAGAGAGGGGTTGATCCAAACACACTGACTGGACACTCCAGTACATTAACACTGCACTGAGAGAGAGGGAGGTTAATTACACACACTGACTGGACACTACAGTACATTAAGACTGCATTGAGATTAGTTAATACAGACACAGGCCCTGGAGGACTGCAATACTTAAACCAATTAAAATTATTTTGTATACACAATCATTAGCATACATATAATAATATAAACCAATAAAACGTAAAAACAATATATATATATACACATAAGTCTTCTTTCTTAATTACGTTGTATTATTATCTGATTCAGTGAAACACTGTAACCGGACAAAACAGTTCAGTTTCCAGTTAAGAATCCCGTTGTTACATCACGCAAGTCTTTCCCACTTCACTCTGCGTCTCTGCACTATATTCTCACCAGTGAGGAAGTTAAAGACACTGTTTTTAAACTCACACACACCCTGACTACATACAAGTCACCCCACTGACCTGAGAGCTGCAGTTTCGTGTCCATTTCTTCCTTTATTCCTGCAGGGACTTCACAGGGAAGCGTCTGGGTACCCTGATCTCCTCCTGCTCCCGACTCCTTCTCCCACAGCTGCAATCTCCACTTCAGGCTCTCGTTTTCCTTCTTCAGCTGCGCCATTTCACTCCCGACACTCTCCTCCACACACTGTGTGATTTTAAACACGGCCCGTCTTACCAGTATCTGGGAGATGCTGCGGAGTTTGTTTTCAATCTCATCCTCAGAGTCAGACATCCTGCTTCGAAACACTCGTGAAACTTCATACACGATCGATTTGAGCAAAACCTCCATGAAAACGTAAAGCTCAGTTTCCAGATTGAACAGTAAAATTGTCATATTTAACCAAAGTTGATCACAAATACAGAGAGAGTGCTATGCGGATACTGAAATGACAAACACTAAGACTCCTACGCACCTACGGGTCTATATGATTGCAAGGGTTTGAATTCATACTTGAAGCAGGAACAGGAACTGAGCAATCACTCCTCCTACATCCTGCCACATGACGCACTTCCTTAGTGATTGTTGCTATGCACTTCACGTGAAGGACTTTCAGTATGTTGTATCTTGTTGAATATACAATGGAAAATAATGTAGCATTGTTTACAAATATATGTACATAAAATATACACATCTATATATATACACACATACAAATATATATATGTTGTATTTTCATATATTTCCAGATCCTTCGCCTGTATTGAAATAAATAACAGTACTTAAACGTGTATTGAAATAACGGGATCAAACTTTTAATGTAATGGATTCATATCTAAACAATGTCTGCTAATAGACGGTAATGTGAACAATTCCTGTTGCCAATTGGTTTGATATCTCCAAGACATCCAAGAGATCAGGTATTGAAAATCATTTTTTAAACAGAAAATGTGAAATGGAAAGTAGGTCAAAAGCCTTCTGATAATCTAAGTACACCATTCTACATGTTCTGTGCATCCATTAGTTCTATGGGCTTTATGGCATGTAATTAGTTAGACAAATTATATTTCTGATTACAATAGATAGTTTTATATCTCTATTCATAATAAAGGTTGGTTTTATTATAATTTATGATTTCTATAATTTATAGTAATCCTTTGTTTCATTTTTCAGAAAAAAGACTGCAATGTTGATAGAATAAAAAAAAAAAGTCCCTAAAAGACTGTGATTTGAATGAAGCATTTTTTGTCCACATTTAACATTTTGCAGCTCTCTGACAAACCAGCAGCATTCTGACAGAAAGAGCACTTGTAAACTCATTGTCTCAGTTATCCAGAGGAGCAGAGTGACTGAGAGGTCAGAGCTGTTAGCTGGTATTGTCAGTGTGAGAACAGCTCTCCAGCTCCGTCTCATTGACCTCACACCACCTGAGTGCTGAAGCTCTTTCTCTCCTGCTCGTCTCCTCTCCACTCCCGTCTTTTGTTCTTTTGTTTGATTTATCAGCTGTCCCTCATACATGAAGGAGGCACCAAAGCCAAAACATTGTGTCTCTTTTCTTTTCACTATGGAATAAACCTTTACCTGCTCCTGTCTCATTCACTCTCTTTTTCACCTTGTCTGCAGTCTCACCTCCTGCTGCTCCATTGTCTGCAGTTTCTGTCCAGAGTTTCACCTCCTGCTGCTCCATTGTCAGAATGAATGGTGAGTCACAGGACTGTTCTCACCTGTTAACACCCAGTAACATTTCTGCCCAGGTGGCAATTTAAATACCTGATTCTGTATTTTAATGTGTCTGTTTTGTGTTTAATGTCTTCATCCTGCTCTTTTTGTAATGAAATTGTTGTACTTGAAGTTGTAAAACTCAAACCTTGGTTTACCATGAGATTTTAATGTGATTTTCTTGATTTCGTGTTCATCTGCATTTGATATGTTTATATTTCACTATATTTACTCATAATCATGTGTACTCATACATACTCCATGTAGATAATGTAAACGAAATCTCATGTCACAGTAAAGGCTCACACAGAGAGAATTCTTGAAGAATAAAATCACACTACACAACTTTGGATCATCACGTCCAAGTTTAGTGACAGCAACATTAGAGATTTTAAGCTAAGAAGTTTCAGATCACCTTTTTATTAAAAGTTCAAGCAACTTCGAATAACTTTGCAAGGAACATTTCAAAATCTCAATCAAATCCAGTACAATCCCAATGGATTAATCTGAATTTACTCCCTGCGATCCCGACAAGTTGGGAAACAATTTTATGGTTCTTATGGTAAGAAAAATAACACAAGACCACACAGATTCTTTAATGCTTACATCATAATGTTATTAGACTAGGACACCGATGTGAATATGTGTTTGGGTTTCGATTCGCCGATTCTTGTTGAAGAATTGATGATTTACGATTAAAGAATCAGTAGTGTCGGAAAGCAGGAGCTCTGTTTCTCAGCGATCTTGAAGGCATGTCTATGTAGAGCACAGTGTGAAGATCTGTACTAAAGAACACCAAGTGCTTAATGTGGCATCTTTTACCATTGCAACTTTTCATCTCAGGTGTACTTTTAGAAGGCATAGAAAGAACAGTTGTGTTGACACTCTCATCACACAGCAGAGTGGCGCATCTGACGCGTGCTGGGCCCATAACCCAGAAGATAATGCAGCAAAACCCTTCTCTTCTATGGATGTTTTATGGAAGACTTAAGCACACCATCTGGTCAATGTAGTATAAGAAAAAAAACATAAACAAAGTCTCTTTGTATAAGTCCCGTTCTAAGTTTCTTGCTTTTGTGAGCAAACTTACCCAGATCTGCAATATTTTAAAATATATGGAATAATTAATTGGAAATAACTAAATTATCGACAATATCCAGTTATATACTTGAACAGACAAAAAAAAAATGATTATGATATTACATATACCCACATACTTCATATCCTACATATTAACATACTGACCAGAATAATTAAAAAGCTTTGATTCTGAACCCCTGCAGTTAGTGTTAATTAGAAAAACAACAGTGCTGCAACCTGAGCACAAGTTCAGCTGCTCTCCAGCTTTGTTCCGCACGGTTTTTCATTGCAATTGAGCTCAGAGCTGGAGATGATCTCCAGACAGTATGGTTAACACCTGGTTAACTAGTCCGCAGCTGTGTGCTCCATTCAAAAGTTTGTTCCAATTGACCCAATGTGTGGTTCTATAGCTGTCAGGTGCAGTTCCCTTACATAAAGGACATTTATTACTGAGGAGCCCGATTGACAAGCCAGGCAGGAGTCAGATCTACAATTTTCTGATCCGCATGATTCTGAACACTTGATTCAGGCCCCTTTATAGCTCTCTCTGTTCAAGATAAAAATAAAAAGGTTCAGTGCGTAGCAAAGAATCACCAATAAATTGAATGTGGAAGTTAAGTCCTGTTCTAAGTTTCCTGCTTTTGAGAGCAAACTTACCCAGATCTGCAATATTTTAAAATATATGCCGTTGTTGAGTTGGAAATAACTAAATTAAAATATCGATTTCCAGTTATATACTTGAACGAGACAGAAAAAATAACAATTATGACCTACATATTAACACATTGATCAGAATAATTGAAAGGTTTTGATTCAGAACCCCTGCAGTTAGTGTTGATTAGAAAAAAACAACAGTGCTGAAACCTGAGCATAAATTCAGCTGCTCTCCAGGTTTGTTCCACGTGGTTTTTCGTTGCAATTGAGCTCAGAGCTGGAGATGATCTCTAGATAGAACCGTGTTAACTAGTCCGCAGCTGTCTGCTCCTTTCGAAAGTTTGTTGCAATTGACCCAATGTGTGGTTCTATAGCTCTCAGGTGCAGTTCACTTACACAGAGGACATTTATTACTGAGGAGCCTGATAGGTTTAAAAGCAACACGAGTCAAGCAGGAGATGAACCTACAATCTTCTGATCCATTGTGTTACTGCCCTTCCTCTCACATTGCTGAACTGCACCAGAGTGAGCTCAGCGCTGTAGTACCATCTATAATATATGGGGTGGTGCGGTGGCTAGGGATCTGTGCCTGTGGCTGGAAAGTTGCCAGTTCGTGTCTCGTGGCCAGCAGAGAAATCCTCTTAATGTTAGATGCAAGACAATCAGATGTCAGGAGAATCTTAAAGCTACTGAAGCAGGAGTAGCAGTAACCGCAATGAGGTGGGTAAAGTTGGGCATTTCTCATTTTCTTCTGTACAGCCACCGTGTCAGAATGCACTGCTTGGGATATGAAGGGAATTACGGCTTCAGATTGTTTTTACTGAGCTCTGCATTGTTTTATTCATACTGCCTACATGCTTTGAATTGCTGACATTTTCTGCATGCATTTCTTTTTCAGGTTTCATTAAATTCCTCACATTGGAGCCAACACTTAAATATTTCACTAGGGGTCGCATAATACATGGTGCAAACCTTATTTACTGTGGAATGCTGTGGCACATGAAGCTGTTTTATTCAGTGGGGAGGTTTGATGCGCATATTACAAATCGAGCGGGCGAGTAAGAAATCCAAGAAGACATCCAATTAAAAGAAATGAAAAGAATCCAAGATGCGTAGAAAACTGCAGATCTTAAAAATGCAGAACAGTTACACAGTACACTGTGGTGCAGCTTTTATATTTCGGTCTTACACATTTGAATACATACTTTACCGTAAAATCGTGCCTTGATTACAGACACCCCAAACAGTTCTTAATTCACAAAGCAAAGGCTATCTAAATGTGCCTCTGTTCCTTTCCCTTTCAGGATATTATTAAAGATTAGAGAGTACCATAAGTGTGAAGCAAAGAGAGAAACTCAGAACGGAGCTTTAATAAACACAGGTGTAGTGTTTCATAGCCGTTCAGGGACGCCAAATATGTAACGTTGTGGCTCTCTGAAGGCACCAGTTCTGTAGGGTTTGGGCATTTACTGAGACAATTATTAATTGTAGCAGTAAATCACAAAGTTGATTCTTTTGATGGCTTTAGAATCCAACCATGCGACATAACTCAAACAACGCACACACACAGGTACTAATACACGAGGATACATTTATTAATACATAGAATATGCATGTAAAACTAACAGATCGTATCGAGAGGGTTATCAGAATACAAAAGATATATATTCAATCAGTTACGAAGTGTTACACATATCAAGAGGACATACGTTCAGTATATCATTCATTTAGACCGTTTCGTAAATGAACTTGGTTATAACTTCTACATTAGATACTCAAAACAAGTACATAACTCTTAGGAATTAAATTGATATCAACTGGTTGGGATAACAATTGAATTCTCGAGCTGTAATGCAGTGAAGTTGAATACTCATCCAATTTCTGGGGATTCAGATCTCCTGCGGGCACAAAGAAACAGTTGCAGGCTGTTGCTGTCCAATCCGCGCTCTCTGGCTGTGTGCCAGGCTGTGCTGTGCGGCTTGCGACGGTGCGCTGCTGATGCTCACTGTCCGGCTAGTTAGTGTTGGCTTTAACTAGCAAAGTTTGTGCACAGGAGAAAAGATGACTGTGGATCCCAGCAAGTCAGGAAGAGGACCGGTTCGTTCCTGATGAAGAGCTAGTTCTGAATAGTGATTCAGCTGTCCACAGTTCCGACCTGTTCACGAGGCCTGCTGCTGGTTACTCTCTGGCAACCTCCACTCTAGACTCTTAGAACAAAGGAAAGTTCTGGCACTCGGACACACTGGCCGTTCCGTGGTTGTCCGGGCTGAGTCTCGGGATGGTCAGGAGGCGCGCTGCGAGAATGTCCTGCCCTTGGGAGCCTTCTGCTCCTGGGCCGTCCTGCCCTGGAATTCTCCTTTGAATTCCCTTTAGAACAGTCCACAGAATCCTCTCCAGAATCTTACTGAATCTCCCGAATCTGAATCTCCAGGCCTGTGTTGCCTGTTTTTACCTGGAGGAACTTCAGCTCGTTGATTGGCTGAAAGTTCCATGGGCATCAGAGTCCCACGTGGGTTACTCAGCCCTACCAGTCTCTGATTGGTTGATCAAGGTGAGATATGAGTCACTTAGTCCTGACACTTAGTAATGCAGTCCAGATGTCCATCTGGCACTCCCTAGACAGATAGGCGCCAGTGGATGACCATTGATCATGATAGCCAGACTTAGCTAAGTGCATCCCCCTTTGGGAGCTGTCCTAGGACCTTAAATCACCCTGCACTAATGGTCTCTCTGTGGCTGCACCACAGAGATGAACAGAGAAATGGGGCCTCATTTGGGAAGCTCAGAAACACTTAATTCTTTCTTATTATTAAGCCTCGCCGCTACATATCCCCCCTTTTTGAAGGTCACGAGGTCCTGAGGCTTTGTTGCCTTCAAAACAAAACAGAGTTAAGTGATGTCCCTTGTCATTAGAACATTAACCTTAAATGTCCACATTACTCCTCGAGAATTCATACCAGAACCAGCATTGGGAACAAACAGGATGAATAAAATCTGGAGTATGTATAAACACGGTAGGAGACATCATCTCAGTCTAGGCATTACACATCAGGAAGTTCACTGTCAATATCTGATACCTCTGTAGGCAGATATTTGGGAAGAAGTAACTTCCTTTCTTTTGACATGCTACCTTTGACTCATTCATGCTACCCGGAGTACATCTTGATGTAAGAGTACAGCATTCAGAGTACACTGTCAGTCATGACCCAGCTACCCGGCAGTAGTGTTACAATAACAACAGTTCCTGTTCCCAGCCCCCCTGATAAACCACGACACCTGTGTTGGGCACCTGCCAGGGTGGGTTGGAGGTTTGTTCCATTAAAGCAAACTAACTACCTGTACCTCTTCAGGGCGTAGTGTTTCTTGGATTTCTATCCAATTCAATAGTGTGGCACCTGAAGGCATCCACGACCTCCAGTTTGGTCTTATGTTGTCTGGTTCCAGACCGTACAGTGTTAAGTTACCATGCTGTACTATGGCCTCCTTGGGAACTTGCAGGAAACTGTTGGTTAGGTAGCTGCATTGTGGTAGCTGTATCATGCCTGTCACAAGTCATAGTGACAGTTAAGTGTGGTGTGCTGACCAGCCATTTACTTCCCACCTGCTCTTCATGGGGTTCATTAACCTACCTCTGTTCGTTAGTAGCCTATACCCTTCATTGGTGAATCATTTAGACACAGCCAATGGATAGCTTTCGTAGCCATACCCATCTCAAGATTTGGAACCAAATTCAATCTTGGATTGCTTTCTGGGTGAGCTATGAGCGATGGGGTGGTTAATGTCACATACTCCTCTACTGAGAAGAGTGGAATCAAGTGGGTTGGGATTTGTGCCATGGCTAGACTGGCTACAGTGGCACTGAACTCCCTTAACACAAGCATAAACCCACTGTATAACACCGGCAATCATGTCCACTGGTTGGGGGATAAGGTTTAACCCTGTTGCATAGGAAATTTCCTGTAGGGTTTTCCCTAGGCTTTCCAACTTTTGCTGCTGTTGATACAGTCTGTCACTACCCTCTGGCATCTCTGACACCTGCCTTCTTGGGGCAGTCAGGGTGAGAGTGCCAGTAGCAAACAAACCTACCAGAAATAGCAAATGCACAACAGTGGCAGCAGAAATCAGTCCTCCCAAAAATCTTTTAGGGTGGCTGATCCCAGTCATCTCCTTCTGAGTGACTGTTGCCTTTCTAAGCTGGCGCAGCGTCTTTCTCATTATGCCATGTGGCATCTTGGGCACCAACATCCTGGAAATCTGGGGAGATCTGACGCAGCTGCTGATGCTGCTCCTCCATTTCCAGGGCATCTACTTTTTCGATTTGTTCATGCCTGTGCTCTAGGAACTCTGCAGGGGGCGGTGCAGCGGTGGAGCATGCCTGACCCCCGGCTGAGTGGTCATCTAGAGCACCTGAGTGATCTGGAATTGTTACCCCATTCTCACTGTTCAGGTCCACCCTGCACACTTCCTGATTGAGGAATCCCTCTATCGGCATGTTTACAATCGTTCGCTGGGGGTAGGTGTAGGACACCTGCTCGCTCCCCCCTTCCCTCGCTAGGGGTTCAGGGAGCTGCCCCAGCACTGAGATAGCTAGTTCACTGTCTTCGAACTCGCTATCACCCACCAGGCCCATGTCAGTGCAGGCGGGGATTCTGATACCCCTCTTTGCGATGTCCTGCACTGGCAGGCGGGTGGCTTGACCATCCAGCTCCAGTCTGGCTGAACCACTGTTGGTCAGACTCAGACTGACAGACTGAGCTGGTGGCTGTAAGAAAACCGGCTCGGCTTTCATTCCCTGTCCCTTCCGGGGGAATGGGTATGTTGGAAACACTGCCGTTGAGGCAGGAACAATCAGGTCAGTCTCACTCACTATCTGGTAGTTGTGAGAAATAATGTTACCTGACTGCAGGTTCCCAGGGTCACAGCAGAGGGAATCGGCATCTGGGATCAGGTGTGTCCACAGCGCAGTAGTCTCAGCGTCCAGCTGGACCTCCTCTCTAACCTGTGAATGTTGCACCAGGGGCACCTGGCGGTGGCCCCGTGACAGCTGCTCAAGCAGATCCTCACTAATAGAGGACCTCTCAGGGCTAAGGGTGAGGGCTACATCACCAACCTGCTCTCCTGCCATCTGGATCCCTTCCACCACTGCAGGGTGGTGGTCCTGACCCCTCTTGGGTGCCAGGGTGCACAGGGAAAGCTCCTTTTCATCGCAAGGTGGGGAGATCTGCTCCTCTTTAGGGATGTAAAAGGGGTGTGCTTTACCTGGTGGATCAGGCGGCTGCTTGGAGCACCGCTTCTGTGGCATGGAGGCTGTTGTGACCTCAGCCGGGACATGACTTCCCTGTATATCCGAGGAACAAGAAAATATTTTTATTTCTTGTCCAGAGGGAACAGAAGGAATCTCCACATAGGCTTCTGTGTTCGTTGGGCACTGTGTGAGCACAGTCTGCCTCTTGGCCCCCCTTCCTTCTGTACAGAAGGCTTAGGAGCCTTGACCTGTTTCCACACCTTGCCTTTCTGGTGATCCACCAAAGGTTCCTCTCTGAGTCGCATGCCCTTTTCTTTTTCTTCCCGTTTGAGCTTGCTGTATGACATCAAACACCTTTCAACCTCAGTGTCAATCAATGTCTCACTGTGTAAGACATCTCCCATGGCAGCCTTGAGGTAAAAGCTTCCTGCTTTTCCTCTCTGTTTTACTGCCTGCTCTGTGACTTCAGGGGTGGAGTCAGCACTCGCTTGGGAGTGGCTGACCTCATCCAGGCAGGAACCCTTCCATTCAATCAGATAGACTGAGGGAGGGAGAGGGGGCAGGTCTCCGCCTCCTCCAGTGGAGAGTATCAGCTCATTCACGCTTCCGGCAGCCTTGGGGAGCGGTTGTCTCTGTCCTAATAAAACTTGTTCAAGCCTGGCTAGGCGGGCGGCTACTGAATCCTTTTGTTCAGCTTTATCTAGCCCTTTCTCTTCCCCGGTGTTCTCATGGAACTTAGGACGCTGGGTGTGGTCCTGTGTGCCTGCTTTGGAACGGGGCTTAGCCAGCTCAGGAGCCTGTGCTCCTTCATGCAGGGGGGAATTAACCCTGCTGGCTCTGACGGCGAACACAGTCGCTTTAACAGCTTTTTGCTCAGAGCGACTTTGGACATCATACTCCCAGGCTTTCTGCACGAATCTCTTAATATCAGTCATTTTCATGGTCTGTGCATCTGTATGCATTAAGATCATCTTTCTGACTGACGGGTGGAGATTCGCAATGAATAAACCCTTGAAATGTGTGTTCTCTTCACAACCCTCATCATTTCGCCCTGCAAAATAAGTTCATCTAAGTCTCTCGTAATATTCGCGAGGGGATTCTGCTCTCTCGTGCTTAATGTTAAGGGCGGCGGCTATCGCGGCAGTCGGGTCAATAAACGCACTGTATTCTGATAAGTGCTTGACACAGCTCTTCAAAGTCATCACAGACTTTCTTCATCTGCCTAGCCATCCACTCATGTACAGCTCTGCTGGTAGTTTTCCTGACCAGAAACACTTTCTCCTGTTCTGTGGCGTTTGGCAGGTACTGCAGGTTATACCTGAGGTCCTGAATATAACACTCGATATTATTCTCTGACACTGCGGGGTCAAATCTCTCTATGTCCTTCGCTAGCTCTCTCAGAGAATGGAGATTTATTCTCCTAGCTTCTCCGCTGACGGAGATATGGAAAAGATTGCGGTCAGACCTGTCGCTGCTAGAGAGAGTGCTTTATAGCGACTCGAATTCAGACCTTTTAGCAACCATCGTTAAACTTAAAGAGTATTACTTTTAAGTACGAAATCACAGTTTTACCACAGAAAACCACAAGATCAAGTATGCAATCAACCCAGTAGATCGCAAAAGATCACAAAACAATCAAGCACTGCTTAAAGAGCAAGGGGAACTTTTTTCCTTTCGGCTTTCAGCACACTGTATTGTCGTGTATGAAACCCGCGGCGTGTTATATGAATTATTCCGCTTGGTTGATTCATTTCAGTCTTGCCACGCCGGTCCAGGGACGCCAAATATGTAATGTTTCATAGCCGTTCAGGGACGCCAAATATGTAATCATAGCCGGCCAAAATGTAAATGTAGTGGCTCTCTGAAGGCACCAGTTCTGTAGGGTTTGGGCATTTACTGAGACAATTATTAATTGTAGCAGTAAATCACAAAGTTGATTCTTTTGATGGCTTTAGAATCCAACCATGCGACATAACTCAAACAACGCGCACACACAGGTACCGATACACGAGGATACATTTATTAATACATAGAATATGCATATAAACCTAACAGATCTTATCGAGAGGGTTATCAGAATACAAAAGGTATATATTCAATCAGTTACAAAGAGTTACACATATCAAGAGGACATACGTTCAGTATATCATTCATTAAGACCGTTTCATAAATGAACTTGGTTATAACTTCTACATTAGATACTCAAAACAAGTACAAAACTCTTAGGAGTTAAATTGATATCAACTGGTTGGGATAACAATTGAATTCTCGAGCTGTAATGCATTGAAGTTGAATACTCATCCAATTTCTGGGGATTCAGATCTCCTGCGGGCACAAAGAAACAGTTGCAGGCTGTTGCTGTCCAATCCGCGCTCTCTGGCTCCGTGCCAGGCTGTGCTGTGCGGCTTGCGACGGTTCGCTGCTGATGCTCACTGACCGGCTAGTTAGTGTTGGTTTTAACTAGCACAGTTTGTGCACAGGAGAAAAGATGACTGTGGGTCCCAGCAAGTCAGGAAGAGGACCGGTTCGTTCCTGATGAAGCGCTAGTTCTGAATAGTGGTTCAGCTTTCCACAGTTCCGACCTGTTCACGAGGCCTGCTGCTGGTGCTAACCTCGGGTGGATCCTCTGGTTATTCTCTGGCAACCTCCACTCTAGACTCTTAGAACAAAGCAAAGTTCTGGCACTCGGACACACTGGCCGTTCCGTGGTTGTCCGGGCTGAGTCTCAGGATGGTCAGGAGGCGCGCTGCGAGAATGTCCTGCCCTTGGGAGCCTTCTGCTCCTGGGCCGTCCTGCCCTGGAATTCTCCTTTGAATTCCCTTTAGAACAGTCCACAGAAGTCCACTCCTGAATCTTACTGAATCTTACTGAATCTCCCCTTCTGAATCTCACAGGCTCTCTGTGTTGCCTGTTTTTACCTGGAGGAACTTCAGCTCATTGATTGGCTGAAAGTTCCATGGGCATCAGAGTCCCACGTGGGTTACTCGGCCCTACCAGTCCCTGATTGGTTGATCACGGTGAGATATGAGTCACTTACTCCTGACACTTAGTAATGCGGTCCAGATGTCCAACTGGCACTCCCTAGACAGATAGGCGCCAATGGATGACCATTGATCATGATAGCTAGGCTTAGCTAAGTGCATCCCCCTTTGGGAGCTGTCCCTTATCAAAAGAAAACATCTTTAAATCAGCCTGCATGAATAGCTTCTCTGTGGCTGCACCACAGAGATGAACAGAGAGATGAGGCCTCATTTGGGAAAGCTCAGAAACACTTAATTCTGCCTTATTAATAAGCCTCGCCGCTACACATGTAACAATCCCATTGTGCAGTTGCAGTGGTGCATTTGGTCAGCGTGGAGTGGAGAGTGGAGTCATGCTGAGGTTGTGAGTTCAAGCCTCACCTGTGGCAGTTTTGCCTGTGATTTCAGCTGCTGAAACTTGCTGTTGGATCTAGGTTGGTTCTTCTGTTACTTTTTCCGCTCGTTGGAGCTTTATTAATGCAGGCACACCTGCTTCCTCTGCATTTTATTTTATCGCTGCTCACAAACCAACATACTGCAGACACCTCTGATACTGTTAATGCTTGTGGGCCACGTGTTCCTGCTCTCAGCCTACTATACCCTGTTCATGCGCGTCTAGAAACATTACTGCTCAAGTACAGGAGCGAAAGACTAAACGAAATCACACCCACTTTGAAAATATCACGTTTGACAAACCATAGGATGATGAGAATGGGATTCTTTGGATGTTTGAGTACATAAATCAAAGACACTGCGTTCAGCATATTCACATCAGGCACTCGGACAGAGATAAACCCAGAGAAAATCTTCTCACATTTTAATCTGTAACTGCAGGAATCAACAAATTGTTAATTATCTCAACTTCACTTACAATTTTTAAACAATTTACAAAGCCCACAGTGGATGACATTTGGCTCCGGCACACATCAGTTGCTTGGAATATCATTGTAATATTTAATTTGCTTTCCCGTCACACCACTTTTATTAATAATGAAGTTTATCAATACACGTTTATTTAAAACATGTCATTTATTATTGATACAGTTTCATTCTGTCTTTATTAGGAGCTGTATCACAGCTAATGCATGTAAAGCCTTCAGGATGCAATGGTGAGAGTTCAGTTATCCCAGGGAGTGAAGAGAACTGAAATTTAGTAAACCCATATTTTAATAGAGTGTAAATCTTCAAAGTGTTCTGTCACTTCAAAAGCATATCACAGGAGTAGGGATTGAACCCACCTAGACATTTGCTCATTGGGCCTTAAGTTTAACACCTTAACCACTCAGCCATCCTGAGCAACAGTTTAGCTGTTCAATTGCTCAGCCATCCTGGTTTCACCTTTCCAGCTCTGTGTTACACAGAATATATTTGTTCATTGAATATTTTAATTTAATATATTTGTTATATTTTTTAATGGAATGAGACTGTGCACTGGTGGTTCCCAGGGGAAAACAGGGTTATTGAGCCATGGGGTATTCTGAGAATAAATTGGGTGGGTGAATGTAACCGTGTGGTAAAGTAAAACAGTCCTCTTAGATGAAGCGCTACAGATGCAGCCCCTGAAAGTGTATAAGACTTACATTTATAGTACTGCTGACACAAATGGAGCCTCTACATCAGACCAAAATAGCGATGTGTTCGCTTAATTGTGCGTAGGATCTCCTCATGAATCTGTCTCATTCATCAGTGGAAATAGAAGCCATTACAATACGATACATGTTCACCTTCAACCCCGCAGCTGTCGGACGTGCTTGTTTTGGTACTATTTGCAATGAGCACCGAATTAAGAGTTAGGTGTCCATACTGGTATCTTTTAAACTGTGAGGGACATTGGGTTATATACAAACGGGACAGAGACACAGTAATACTCCTATATTAACATGTCCTGCATTTTAATTTACTGATCGGTTTGTGCTAATTATAACCACAACAATACCCCTGTGTCCTGAGCACCACACTGAGCACACGTTAAGCTGGTTCTCTGACTTTGTTCAGCACGACTGCTTGTTGCAGTTGAGCTCAGAGCTGGAGATGATCTCCATATTCTACTGCACTAACTAGTCCGAAACTTAGTACACAGTACACACTTTCTAAATGAAGTCAGGTTGTTAAAAAATTAAACCAGCGCCCTGTCAAAGAAACGTACCCCGGTCTCAGCACTGTACTAACGAGGAGCGCTTGTCTGCAGCTGAGTGTGAGCTCAGTTTACTGTCAGCAGACATTTCCTCTTTTCCAAAGACTTTTTCACCTGCTCTCAGCTTTTAAAGACGGTCATAAACGCTCAAGAAGTAATTCATGTCAGTTTGAAGTCTGTTTCTGTTGTCTCAGCTCTTGATAAAGAAAAGCCGTGCGTGGGAGACTCCCTCTCTGAAGAAGTTTGCAGTCACCCTGCGAGGGAGAAGAGCCATCAATCACCGAGGCAACCACTGAGACAGTTAACATTAAACACGTGAAATGCGAGATGTTGTGATTTTTTTCCCGCTTAAGGCTTCTATCGTTTCCACTCTAACGAGAAAGACCTCTTTATTAGAAGTGAGATTTTAACAAACGTCTCCAGGGTTAACTGCGACCTGAACGCAACGCCTTAGACCACCAGCCATCTTGCCTGTGGTACTTAGAGCAGCGCTCAATAAAAATGATCAGAAACCGAAAGCGCTTCTTATGCGGATCAGTATATTCCGATACCACTGGTTCTGCAGAAGAAATAAGAAAAGCTGAACTCAAAGCACTGTGTTGCCATTACGGGTACTCTGTCTGCAGCTGCTTTAAGATCTACTCACACCGTGTTGCCATTAAGGCTACCTAGTTAAAAAAAACGTATCGTCACCTTTTTGAGCGTGATTATTAGACACCCGTTAAATCTCAACCGAGGTTTCTTGAGAGATCGTTCAGCGAGCGAGTAATAAAAAACTACTTCGCTTCTAACCTCTGCTGTCGCTGTAAACTCGGACGTGATGTTCTGCAGATGTGCAGTGTGCCTTTCCTCTCGTCGTATTCAAGAGCACTCACTGTGTGAGCTCCTCACTGCGTGTTCTGTACTCTACTGTGATTTAATTTAGATGATTACGTGGAGTAGAGTGACAAGATCTACTTGAACATTTTCGGTTTGTGAAATGAAACACTAAATACACTACTGTAAATACAAGTAATGGACATTTAAAATAACCACAGTACAGCTAGAAGAGTGAAAGATAAAAGACTATTTAGAATGACATTCACAATAGACTTAAGAACAGCACAACCGCCCGAACAGGGACTTGAACCCTGGGCCCTCAGATTAAAAGTCTGATGCTCTACCGACTGAGCTATCCGACACTGTCGAGAGCCTCGCAAGTCACGTGTCTCTTGTGCCGAAGAGCAGTCATACCTGACCCGTCTGGAATGACCACTGACAGACTTTATCCAGAAGCGACGGCACCACTCCCAGTAGAATGAGTGAGAAATACAGCATGACATGGGTAGTTAAGGGGCTCCCACAATCCATCTTTCCTCACATTACTGATTTTTTTCAATAGCATTTTGACCTATTTTCACATTCAGATTTTTTTCACATTTAATAAAATCTTTTAATCAACAACATTAAAAAGCAAACAAATGGAACATTTTTTGGAACAATAATTAAAAAAAACTTTCAATGCCTTGGTTGTATACGTGTGCACACCCTTTATAAAGGGAGTTGCAACAGTGCTGAAATCTAAAGAGCATTTCTGTAGAGAAAACAGCATTTTTTCTGCCTTGATGTTAAAGCTTAGGGAGCCTGTCTTTTAGAAATTCTATTTCTTAACACCTTGCACAGCCTCTCGACAGACTAACAAATATTTTTTGGAGAAATTGGCTCACACACCGGAAGACACTAACGTTTATCTACGTTAGAGTATGTGAATAACAGTTTAACCGAAAAAGTTTGCAATTGTGATTTTGTTAAAATTCAATAAATCGTCTATCAACAGTTAGAAATTATTAAGAAATTGTTTTATTTCATAAACTATAAGACAATTAAGAGAGTTTATAGGTCATATCCGTCGCTTATGTTCTTTTAACTCTAGCGTTAAGGATCCAAACCCAGGTGCGGACGGTTGTGTTTCTTGAATCTCTTGTAATCATCAAAAGTCGATGTGTAGTCCTTCAGTACTTTCTCGAGTTGTGCCATGGATATTTTATACGATCCATACTTGTCATGCTCTTTTGCATTTTCCTTAACAAACGGAAAAAAGTTCAAAGTGTGTTTATGGCTGTGCTTCACATATACACGAGAGCACTTGTAACAGTACAGGACACGCAGTGAGGAGTTCGTGAAGCTTTCAGTTTAGTGCGGAGTTCAGAAGGAGGATTCGCTCGCTGAATGATCTCTCAGGAAATCCCGGGTGAGATTCAACAGGTGTTTTCTGCGACAGCCACGACAAGTGTGAAGCAATCTCTGGATTTCTTGAATTTGAACTAAATTATTAGTTCAAATAATTTAGGATTTAACAGTACTAAATGAGGTACATTTAAAACAGCAGCGCAACTCTCTAGCACGTCGAGTGTGCCTGCATTTAATTGTGTAAACCTGGCTCTCTCTGAACACGAGCAAAGAGTTCTCACTCAACAGAAAATTGCCATGTGAGTACTGTAATATAAAGCACCTGGAGGGGGCAAGGATTGAACCTGGGACCTCATACATGCGATGCACTCTACCACTGAGCTACATCCCCGATGCGAATACTTATGGAACAGACTTAGAGATGTGCAGAGAATGCCTGCAGTTTCCCACTTTCGCGTTTCCTCTACTGAAGAGTAAATTCATGGGAATGAAGAAATAAGGAAGGAAAAATAATCGCATCGAAGCTTCAAGAGACTGGGCAAAAATTAATCTGTTATTTTTGTATCCAGTCACACGTGCGACGATGGTTGATTCCCAGACGGGAGAGAGCTTTTTTTCTACCTCCTTACTCGACTGTCTTTCAATTCTGTTTTAATTGAAAGCTTTTTGCATCTTTTAAGTGCTCTTAATTAAACTATGCATAGAAAAACAGCAGTACTGATGATTTTCATGGACCGATGCACACTTGTTCTGTACAACTCGAGTGATAAAGCCCTGTCTGCAAATATTGTAGAAGAACGTAAAAGGGTGAAACAACGCCCCAACCACAGGAATGGTAACAGGAAGGATCGTGTTTTTATGTGATAAGTCCTTTTGAGATGTCTTGTCGATGCACACAGGCGGTAGAGCTGAATAATTTACTTTTAGTGGTGTTTTTAAACAAAGATGGAACATGTTATTTCTGTACCAGGAAGAAAGGAGCAGACTTTAACTTTAAGAGGCAAAAACGACACCTTATCAAAGCTAATATTAATTAAAATGACATCACAACAAAAGAGTGGAGCCTTGAGTGAATAAAATTAGTTTTCATTGGACGTCTGTGTCTCCATAACTTTGTAGGTGAAAGAGAGGATTGTGATAATTTGCAGGTGCTTCTCTGAAGTGCGTTGGTGGTAAAGGCGCCTTCCAAATAATTGAGTCGGGTTTGAATCCCAGCCAGTGCAAACCCAAATCTTTTCAAGATAATCTGTGATCCGCTAACACATCTTTTGAAACACTACGACAGGTAACACCCCGTGTGAAACATCATGAGCATCTGTTAAACCTCTCTACCTGCCCGTTCCTCACACAGACATGACAAGGGTCTAAAGGGACATTTTGAGCCGTAGAAACATTTTGTCATTCCGTACTTTCCAGTGCAGTCAGGCCAGTTCCACTTCAACTGCGCCCGACAATGGAGGTCGTTTTGAAAACAACGAGAGTAAAGAGACACTGCACGTCTGCAGAACATCACGTCCGAGTTTAAGGACAGCAACATCAGAGATTGGAAGCTAGGGAGTTTCAGGTCTGTGTTTTTATTATAGGTTCAAGAAAGTCTGAATACCTTTGCAAGAAGTATTTCAGAATCCCAGTCAAATCCAGTACGAATGCCGCATAGATCTGCATTGTACAATTAGCATACTGTTTGTCCGTTGAATCAAACACGCCTTATAAAGCATTTCTAAAACAGGAGAGGTCGTTAGGGAATGCGTCTTCCTGTAAAAATAAAATGACTTCAAGGGCACTATAAGCAGAGGTGTGAAAGCCTGCTCTACAGAAGAACTAAAGCCAGAGATGCCAAAGAGGTCGAGATTTCACCACGTGAGAGAAAGCATCTCAGAAAACGAAGTTGCGGTCGTTTCCACGCGTTATAAAACCACTAGGTCAAACAACAAGAGCTGAAGAGCCGCTGTTGAGAGTAACGCGGCCGAGCGCTCTAAGGAGCTGGCTTAAACCTCCAGTCTGTTCAGGAGCATCTGTTGGAGTCGCACTGCTACAGCGTATCTCCTTGTTAAGTATCCCTTTTATTGATGTTGCTGCCTCCAGACGATGTAAACCAGATTCAGAAAAAAAATAATTTGAACAACATTATTCCCATGTCTCCTTGAAGGCGCGGTGGCCAAGTGGTAAGGCGTCGGTCTCGTAAACCGAAGATCGTGGGTTCAAACCCCACCTGTGCCTGTTTCATTTGTCACTGCTTTCCTTTAGTTTCAAAGTCTTCAAAAAACTCGCAATGTAGGAGTCTCAATAGTAAGAGAAGGTAACTGTCGCCAGTGATTAGTATTCTTGCATATCCTGCCTTGTTTTTTAGTCGACAAAGCTTGTTTCTCTTCACACCCATCTTCCGAATGATCACCTCAGCATTGGGAAGGAACGTGCGCTTGGTACAGCCCCCCACTCCATGGTCTGATCACAAACATTTCGGATGAGCTGTCAGTCCAGGTTGGAAGTAACGTTCGAAAGCACTAAAAATCTGACTTAGGAACGAGAAGACCGTGTTTTTTTAAACGAGTAAACGATAAAATAATATACTGCCTGCAAGACTATGTCAAGTTCAAGTTCAAGTTTATTGTCATTATACTTATACACAGGTATATGGTATAACGAAATGCTATTTAGCTAGCTCTCGGACATAAGTAGTACAAAGAAAAAAACACAACAACACAACAACAATACAATTGTATTACAAAACAAAGACAGAGACAACAGACGATGTGCAAAAAACAACAACAGGCAGTGTGCAAAACAACAAAAAGGTAACAGGTTATGTGCAAAAACATGCATCAAAAGAATGAAATAAAGGGATAGAAATTATGGGGAGTGAGCTTTTGACATGTATGGTAGAGGTAGATTTTCAATGTGTGTTTGGGTTTTTGGTAAGAAAGAAGGCACTGTGAGGTTCAGATCATAGGTGAGAGTGAGAGAGGCTGGGAGTTTAATAGTTTGATAGTGCGGGGGTAAAAACTGTTTCTGAGTCTGGTAGTCCGGACCCGAATGGTCCGGTACCGTTTTCCATGTCATACTAAACGCCACAAATTGTGTTCGTCCAGTCGTATCAATCGTCCTAAAGTTACGGAAAATCGGATGCAACTGGTGCAATCATCACCACCCATTTCTTCAGGATAGTCGAGCGGTTTAAAACAGCAAATTCACAGCTTCGTGTCTTTTAAGCTTTGTGTTTCGCTCTCCAAATAGAGGCACGGGTTAAAATCCCACTCCAGACAATCAGGCGTTTTACCCTCTTTTTTACCTGCCTTTACACTGTTTCAGTCTTGTTGTGCTCGCTGACAATCACAGTACGAGGAAAACGGAGAAACTGCTTAGCAAAAACATAACGGACAGAAAAAAGCTTCGTAAACACGTGAATGTGATTAGCAGCAGTAAGGTACAGTATGCATTCAAATGTTTAAGGCTGATTTATAAAAGCAGCAGAAGAAAGGTGCAGCCTTTGTGAGAATTCGCGGGTTTTTATGCTGCTTGGACTTCTTTCAAGCCTATGAAGTGACCCCCGTTTTATTTTCATTTTCAAACTTCAGAACCGAATAACAAAAAGGTTTCATGTGTGACAGCATTCCGTTGCAAATACCGTTTCCACGATGTATTCAGCGACGGGAATGAAATATTTTAGTGCTGGCTCAAATGCGAGAAATTTCAGAAAAACCTGGAAAAGCAACGCTTGCAGTAAATGACAAATGTAAAGCGTGTAGTCAACATGAACAGAACAACGCAATGCTCTGTAAAAACGATCTGAAGCCGCAATTACTCATCTCGGGCAGTTCATTCCGATACGATGTTTCCGCAGTATAAATGAAATGCCGAACTCCAAACATGTTGTTGCCATTATTGTTACTCCTGCTGCTGTAGTTCTAAGCTTTAATCAGTGGGTATGTAATGTTGTAAAGGGGCTGGACTACTTTGTTCAGTCCAAATTCCATTATGTGAATTTATGCTTTTTTAATATAAGCATTAACAATACAATGCGTGCTCAAAAACCGTTACTTATTAGCTTAAGAAGCGGCAGTGTTTTGACAAAGTGTGGTATTCGAACAGTAAATGCTGAAGTGTTTAATACTTGCTTGTGAGCAGATCTACCTCGATTTAGACAAACTCTTGTTTGGCCGATGATTTCAGATCAAAATCTGAATCGAGTGGAAAGAAAGCTGAATTACGCAAAGGTCATATAAGGCACTGGGTATCACTCTTACGCCATCAGGTCATGCTAGGAGGATTGGGGGGATCAAATTGACACAGAGGGACCCAATGTGGGGGCTGAACCCACAGTTCTGAGATTAAGAGATTCATGCTCTATTGACTGCGCCTATATAACTCTTGTGCTACAGCAGTAATGTTTCTGGGTGTGGATGGACATGACATAATAGGCTGACAGCAGGAACACGTGGCCCACAGGCAGTGACAGTATCGCTATCACATTTGGCTGCAGTATATTGTGTTGAGAGCAGCAATAACTTTCCTGCAGAGATGGGAGTGCCTTTAATACAGCTCTTTCAATCGGACAGAGTAACAGGAACGGACCAAAAGTTTCTGCTGTGGATCCATCTCCACGTGGGGGAAAGAGACAGTAAAATAGCGATGAAGAAACAGAAAGATTTGTGCTCGCTGCAAAGTAGGAAAGAGGTGGTTAGACACATAAAACAGCTTGGTGATAATTTGCAGCGACAGTTTTATGTTATTTAGTACACGGATTTGTTCCTTAAGATGTGTAATTTGTATGTTGGTTGTATGAGAACAGTTTCTTCTAAAGTCCTGTCAATTGACAGTGGAGAGCTAGCTGGTGCACATCTTCAAGAAGACTCTCTTTAAGGCGATTACAAGTTTCTCGAACAAATCTGTGTCATATTTTTAAAATAGTTTAGCTAATGAGCAACAAGAGTACAAATGAATTCTCCCACCCTCCATTCGAAGATAAAACTCCATGTGCGAGTCTAAGTTTCCTTGAAGCTACTGATGTTCGTCATTATTGGACATTCCCGGTGATATTGACTAAGAAGCTCAATTTTTACGTGTTGTAGTTCAACATGTGCAAAACATTCGTATCCGCTGCAAATATCGGCAAAGTCAGTGATATTCTCAACAATTTGTGCCATTGCAATTCGTGCAATTCGTGCCATAGTTTTTCGAAATGTATTCTGACATGCCAGGATCAGAGGGTCATATTTAAAAAACTGGTGCATTAAAATTTCTTGTACTTCAGGATTTTGATAGTCTGTTACATTGTCTTTCACACGTCGGTGTCAGAACTGTGAGACATTTTCATAATCGGGGGGGAAGGCCGTAGCAATAAGCAGAAAGTGCATTCACCTTTTCCCAGTGTAAGTCCGTGTTGTGGTGAGTTTTTAAAATTGGTTTGCGATTTTCTGAAATATATTCCATACAAAAATATAATTTGGACAGTCGCTATTTATTTGGATATTCCCTTTCAGTGAAGATGTCTACAGTATTCCAGCCGGATTAGTACTGATCGAAGAGAGCCATCTACAGGCGAAAGGAGACATAACATCACAGCAGCAGCATTTAAGGTGGAACGAAAAACACGCATAAGAAGCTGGCGAATAAGAAGCCAACTTCAGCCTCGTAGCAGACCCTGGGAGGCACGCTCAAAATAATCATCTTTCCCATTTTTTGATGGGAGATGTGAAGCCATCGAACCTGTACTGCGCTTTCACATTGAAATTGAAGCCATTTCTCATGCTTTCTCTCAGTGTCCTGGCTGCAATTGCGTGTAAAGGAGGCGACTTGAAAATGAAACGTGTAATCACCTTACAGAGGGTCTTCACGACGGGGTGCGTCAGCTAGTTCTCCATTATTGTCAGTTTACTGGACTTCTGAAGAAACCTATCTACAACGAAGATACAAACTGCACAGTTTAAGGCACATGAAGAGAAATCTGTTTGCTGATTGACTCAAAAAATGTCGATACAAATAATCTGCCAGGATGATTTACTTGTCCGTCCCCCTTTGCTGTTAGCACAATTCTTTCAGTTTCTTTTCTTGTATTTTCCTTGCTATTTTAGTGTTCCCCATGTATAGATGGTTCCACAACCGAAACCGGTTTCACCCTGTGTTTCTGCAGCGTCAGTCTGTATGAGGAGCCTATCTTGCATACCTCCAGTGGCGCAATCGGTCAGCGCGCGATACTTATACAACAGTGCAGAGTGGAGTTATACCGAGGTTGTGAGTTCGAGCCTCAGCGGGAGTAGTGTCTTTAGCTACTGAAAGCAACTTTCGAGTTTAGATACTCTTAGGTATCTGATGGAGATAAATTAACATCAAACGAAGAAGTAAAGGTTTACTTCGAGTCATAATCAAATAAGGCTCCACAGCTGAAACATTGTGTTTCCTTCTCTTTTCAGCATGGAATAAATCTTGACTTTTTCCTTTGAAGCCCATGCATGCTGACGCAGCTCCCTACTTAAATTACCATCAGCTGTGTACCTCCAGCTGACCTGTACACAAATATGATGAGAGGAGCACTGAAGACTTGAAAAAGCTCTCGCATTAGACTCTGTTTTTGTTGTTCCCCAGATTTGTTTTTAATGTTCTTTTTCTTTTGAAGTTGTTGCGTTTGGTTTTTTTTCATAGTTGTTAGACTACTACAGGGATTTACCTAGGTTCCTGGAAGACGTCTTGTTTTGTGTTTGTTGTGTTTTCGGGTTACAACAATTTTTTTTTCTATTGATAGGACCCCACGCATTACTATGGGAGTAGTTAACTTTAGTTCTTACATTGTACCTGAAATTACCACATAAACTACTACTCTGTTTCCCTTTTTTTAAAAGGCACAAGTGAAGTTTGTTTTTCCTTGCTGCTGATTGGTAGCTACAATGGGTCAATTGCAATAAACTTATATACAATAAACTCCGCTGAAATTTGTCAGCAGCTCTGTACTAAACCTGTTCTCAATTGCAACAAACCTAAAATAACAGCTGCTGCCCATTTGAAGTTACTGCATTAGGAGTCTAGCTTAAACCACCTCTTCATAGGCTTCATAGGCTCAGTCCGCATCTCAGTAGCGGACTAAGCAGAACAATTGATCACATTAGAACTGTCT
Source organism: Atractosteus spatula (assembly GCF_055471065.1). Lineage (NCBI taxonomy): Eukaryota > Metazoa > Chordata > Actinopteri > Semionotiformes > Lepisosteidae > Atractosteus > Atractosteus spatula. Next base: position 84,078 of record NW_028296619.1, on the reverse strand, counting down.
TGAATGTAATGGAAATAATGTACTCATTAAGTAACAAGCTTATGCACCACTTGCTTGAAAATTATTATTATATTTAACTAAATTTGCTTTCCAGACACCACAAACATTCACAATGAATGTTATCATTACACGTATTTATTAATAAAAGTGTTATTTATTAATAATTAAGTTCCATGTATATCTTTATTAGTAGCTGTATTACAAGTAATGCATATGCAGTCTTTATTATAGTTAGTTTTCAGTTATCCTGGGGAGGGAAGAGAATGGAAATTAAGGAAATAAAAATTTAAAGGGCTTTTAAGTCTTCAATGTGTTCTGTCATAGCTGTGTGTTGTCATATCTGGGTGTTAATTTAGTATATTTGTTGTATTATTTATTGTGATTTAACACTACACTTGTGTTTCTCAGGAGAAAGCAGTAATATTTTTTTTTATTTGAGGGTAAAGAAAATTGTATTGTATGGCCAAATGTAAGGTTACGTTAAGAAAGCATTATTGTTACCTTTTGCAACGTTATTTATTTAAGACAGTTCTTCGGAATAGTGTCCCTTACGTATCTGTGACTGTAGTCCAAGAATAACGGTGCTGAAATAGCCGGAATGTGCGGGAAGAAGATGGAGATGGAACAGGAGGCTTATTCAGTCGATAGAAAGGTTGTGTAGGACTGAACACACTACGGTTATGGTACTGGGTTTAAGAGCATTACGATCCTACAGTCTCCTGAGCCGTAATCAGGTGTCGCGCTGAAATTCACACATGAGGGAATTCAAACGAAAGAAATCACAGAAAAGATATCGCGCTTAAAAAGAAATCCAGAGTGGAGACTCTGGTGATAGAAAACAGAGCTTCATATGATGCATGAGATGCTTTACCTCTGAACTTAACTCGGCTCTTTAATTGTGTTAGGAAGAGTGAATAGTCAACAGTGTACATTTTAAAAATCAAAGCAAGACAATGAGACACGAAGAGAATTCGGAACACGAGCCTCTCCTTCATCGTTTAATGAGCTTTTGATGAACGCCTAAGTGAAAGACAAATTCACTATTTTCACTTTGTGATTAAAAAACACTTTTATCACACCTTAAGCACTCCTGATGGTGTCGAATAGTTCTATTTTCTACCCTCATCATTTGAGGATCCCCAGCTAAAATATATTTTTAAACTACAACAAAATTGCAATATTTTGAATACTATTTAAGTTTACATAGTCACATTCCCGGTGATATTGACTTAGGTGCTCAACTATTAACTTCTTGTTGTTTGACTTGTGCCAAAAGTTTGAAATCTCTGCAACTAACAGGATGCTTAAGGACATCCAAAGAAACCCCATCACATTTAGGGGAGACGGTGTTGAGATCGGATTAATTTGAAATGCGTCTTGGGGGACTTTTGATTTACCAACGTTATGTTTAACTGAAGGATACACTGACTGATTGTGCCATAGAAACTAACGCACATCACCTTTTTTCTACAATCACAGGTTTTTGGCTAAAGACAAAAAAAAAGTTTTCTTTTCCTTGCCAGCTGGCAGTAATTCCTCTGCACTGACAAAAAAGATGAGTATTTTATCTTTCGCAATTTGTATGGATTTTTTAAAAAACAAGTTGTTCCAAAAATTAAATGAACACTTCCATTAAATTTAATGTAGAAGCATGTTGCTGTCCATAATGATAAACTGTGTGGCAAGACAGACACCACAGGGATTCAAACCCAGGATCTCCTGTGTACTAGGTAAGCACTTTAAGCCACAGCATTCTCTCATCCTAATGTTAATCCCGCATCAGCAGGGTCAGCTTGTCGGTACGCCCGTCTCCATTTGGTGGTTTGAGCTGACGTTACCATGACGTTGCCATTAAATGCAACCGAGAATACTCCAACTGGCGCGCCGCTACGCCTGCCGTCGGAGAACTAAGCCATGGCACTGGCATCAAATATCCCTTTTACAGCCACTTGTACACATCTCAATTGCTCTGAGACACCTGCATTCAGTGTGCGCTGAGCCTGCTCGCTGGGCAAGTGACGAGAAATGGCTTATGTCCAAGGAGCTCAATATGCTTTTTATGTTCAATGGGGTGTCCACTACAGCTAACACTGAAGCGCAGCACAGGCTCTGTGGTTTGACATCTCCCAAGGTAAATGTTGAAATTGTAGGTGGAAGAGGAAAATTACCCTTGAGTATGGGGAAAGAAGCCAACTCATGTCCGGAGGAGGTTAAAGTGTGTATGGAGGTGGCCTAGTGGTTAAGGCAATAACCTTTTAATACATTATACTCTGCACAAGTAGGTTCGAACCCCATCCTCCTCAAGGAAGGGCTTTGACACATTTTGACCTTTTTAAACTTGGTGTGCTTTTGTTTCGTTTCTTCGCTCCTGTACTACAGCAGTAATATTTCTATAGGTGTATGATCATGGTAGGCTGACAGCAGGAACATGTGGCCCACAAGCAGTGACAATATCAGAGGTGTCTGCAGTGTGTTGCTTTGTGAGCAACGATAAAATAACTTGACATGGAAGCAGGTGTGCCTGCATTAATACAGCTCCATCGAGAGGAAAAAGTAACACAAGAATCGACTTAAATTCAACAGCACGTTTCTGCAGCTGAAAACGGAACCTACTCCACGTGATGATTGAGCTCACAACCTCGGTATAACTCCACTATAAAAGCACCACAACCTGACCAATTGCGCTACTGGAGCAGCATAGCAAAGTAGCACATTTTCCTCAGTGCACTCAAACAGTGCTTCTTCCCTAGCCTACCAGCTTCAAGACTTTTTTAAATCGATCAAAGATTCATTGGAAAAGGTTTGTCGATGGGTCAGGTGGGAATCACACCCGGATTCACTGCTTGCAAGGCAGCTATGTTCATCATTATACCCAGGACTGGCACCAGGGGAATGATCTGTAGGGGGGGGGGTCTGAAATCCTGAGGGGGGCAGTGATATTTCGGTTTAAACGGAGCCATTGCAACCATCCAAGTGAATTCTCGCAAGCATGCCACTGATTAGTATTTCATGTTAGAAGATAATGACAAGCAATCTGGTATTTAGTGATGAAGAACAGTTCCACGTTCATCAGAACTCACGTGATTATTTTTGCCTGGGGCATCAACCATATGTGTTCATTTTTGCAACAACATCAACGGTAACGAGGTTCTGAATCTTTAAGAAATCATTGTAAAACCAACAGAAAGTACAAACTTCTATAACTACAGTCCTAGTTATATAACGATTGTAAGTATGAGGATAAACTACTGCAAGGCATTGGTCCACCTGAGAAAATAAGGTCATAATAATGTTGACACCCCAAAACATAGACACTATGTAACGTGCTGTTCCTGGACGGATAGCCCTCCTGCACATCAAACAGTCTGATGTAGTAACTGTGAATTCGGGGTTAGTGTAGTTATCTGACCATTGACAAAGTACAACTATTTTTTACGGCTCAAGTTAAGTAAGTGAAAGTGTTCAAAAGCTTTTTATCCAAACCTTTTATCCAAAACTGAGGGGGGTGGGACTGTTCAGTTGAGGGGGCGATTTTGGCATGCTAGTAACATTTTCACAAAACGTCCAAGAGTTACGAAAACACTTACTTTGTGTATAAAGTACATTGGTACACACTGTAAGTTCAGAACGCGAGAAATACTGCTCAATATGGGATCCTGTCCAGGAATATCAGGGCTGTAAGGGGGTCAGATCTGTAGATGTAGTAAACACATTAGTGGAGACAGTGTGTCTGCTCTCTGTGTGAGAGCCGGACAGGAAGAATAATCTGTGGTCTGGGAAGAAGTGACCCTCGTTGGAAGAGCGGCGCTTCTCACAGGAGAGAATGAAAAAAAATCTTTTTCAGGGACGCTGATTTTTCTCCTTGGGGGAATTAAAAGCACTTATAGGGAGTGATCTCGTGGTGCAACGGTAGTGCATCTGAAAACACATCACAAGGTTGTGTGTTCAAATCATGTTGAGATCGGCTGATGCATGTTCAGGTTCAGCTGGTGCCGAACCCAGAAATTAGACCATGCAGTTTGGTTTTATCTGTACACCACATAGATAATCTAAATGAAATAACAGAGCAGTACAAGACACGCATTCAGGAAATTACACAGCAAGTCATTTTGAACATGACAAGAGAAAAGGCACACTGCACATCCGTGAAACATCACGTCCGACTTTAGAGACAGTTACAGATGCAGCCATTCAAAGTGCGCGTTACAGGCAGGTGGCGTCGCGCATTGTGACGCAAGATGACGCGCGGTACCGCGGTATGTGATTGGTTGACCGACAGGGGCACTCGTGGTCCGTTGGTCTGTCGTAGAAAGACTTACAATAAACGTCTTTGCTGTGCCCGTTGTAGATATTGAATTTTACCACTGAAGGGAAATCTTAGTAGCTGAGCATAAAAAGAATAGGAGCATACTGTAACGCGTGTGAAGGCCATAAACGATATTAATTTTGGAACATAAACATACAGTATATGGCTGGTCTTGGTACTTTAAAGAAAAAATACACACCAGTATTCCATTTCTCCCTAAACATTTTAAGCATCATAGTCTTTAACTAAAGAGATACCGGAGTCAACAAGCATACTTTTAGAATTTGATTAAAAGGGAATATAATATGGAATCGCGTATCTAACGAAATTAATAACGATATAATTATATTCATGTACCGCAACACAAGAATAGTACACGCTGTACATTGTCTGTCGATAATGTTTCTGTAGTGCTTTTTCAGCACTGTGCATGTGACTGGGTTAGGTTCCTGACTCCCATGTCACACGGTCCGTGATCGAATCCCATGGAACTATGACTTTATTTTTTAACAAACATTTCTTTGAAAAAATGAAACGTTTCCCTTGGTCAGAGATTAAATAAAACCTCACTCGCACCAAACAAATTTATATTTCTACATATCACAACATGATCGGATTTAAGTCTTTTTAATAACAATGAATTGTCACCTATGCGTTACAAAATAAACATTTATATTGATTTGAATCGCGTTTTGATTTAAATCGTAAACGCGTGTTTAAATATATGTGTTTAAAGGCGATATATAAAAGCGCTGATTCTTATGGAATGTGTTCCGCTGGGGATTCAAAAAAATTTTTTTTTAATCGCGTATCTAAGGAAAATAGCAGTATAACTTTGTTCATGCACATCATTATACAGTATCTCATTTTGTATTTCTATAAAAAAAATCGTTTTCCCAAGCCAATATTGTTGTTATTGTTTTTATCCTGTAAAGCGCTTTGAGGAGCACAACTTTCTCACCACTTAGATTACTTTTTGAAACCATCCTTACACAAAGCAGAAACTGATTGTATTTTCCGATGACATACTGTACAAGTGCAAAGATTACAGATTTTAATCGTCTTTTTTCTGAACCAGGGAAAATCTGATCATGTTTCTCTATAACAATAATAAAAAACTTTATTTTACATATCACCTTTAAAAGTGGCATCTCAAAACAATACAGTAGATGTAAACCACAGATTACAAGGTAAATACCCTTAATCGTTTATTAAATTTAATCGTCTTTTTTCTGAACTGGTTTCACAGCGAAAGACACCTCCCCCCCCCCCCCCTCAAAAACCCAGTAAGTACAGTTCTAGTTAAGAAAGGCTAGGCTCCTCAATGAAATCGCTTTAAAATGCTAATACGTTGGTGTAACAGTCCGGGCGTGGCAAGCTTCTAATTTCAACCCGACCACGGCGAAAGGAACCCTTCTTTCATTTGAAGACAATGAACATATTTTAGCCCTGAATGAATTAATAGCAAACATGGTTTACATAAAAGACATTTTTCCAAGAAAGTTTAGCCTTTGTCACTAATGAAACCACTAAATAAAGACATAAATATAAAACTCTTAAGATTTTTAAAATACATGACTTTGCTAAAATTTATTGAAAATAAAAACTATTACAAACGCCAGGGAAGAGAGAGAACAGGGGAGGGATGTTGGTTTTGCATAAGGGGCGGGGCTATGGAAATGAGGTCTGTTTGGGAATGTGGAGTTACATGTTCTGGCTGTTTGTGAATTATCGTTGTTGAGTATGGAGTGTTGAGGTATTGATTTTGTGTAATGCTTTATGTTGAAAATTGAGGTGGATTTTGTTTATGATAAAGAGGATAAACTGGGATGGGAGGAGGGTTTGGTTTTGCATAAGGGGCGGGATTATGTTAATTGGAGGAATTTGCGAGAGTATAATGGTTTGATATATTTGATTTTGTATTGTGGTTGTTATCTATGTTTTTGGTTGGTATTATGTTTATATGGTTGTTTTTGTTGGTTGTTTGTTATTATGGCTATTAATAATACGATCTATAGTTGAAATCTGAGCCTAAATAAAAAGAAAAAGCAAGTGATTAGGTTTATGAGCAATCTAATTACTTATTCGTTTAAAACGCTATATAAAATAAAGTTTATTATTAATTTGCTGGACAGAGCGGTGAACATTATTATGCATAAGACAAAGATAACGATCCTGATCAGTTTAGAAATCTGTGTACGCTGTAAGGTTTTTACTTCTTAAACTTTTAAAATACACGTTTCGAATAGAAAGAAATCCTCTTCCTGGTACAGTCGCATGAAGAGAGAGGTGAAACAGCCCTACACAGCCCTGTCGCAGTACACGAATATAATCATATCGTTATTAAATTCTTTAGATACGCGATTCCATATTATATTAGCAGAAAAGCTTAAAACTACCACTTTTTCACACGCTATTTCACATGTTAGTTAAATACTTCGATGCTTAAAATGTTTAGGGAGAAATGGAATACCGGTGTGTATTTTTCCTTTAAAGTACCGATTCCTGGAATCTGACTGGCTGACACCCTTCTGAAGTGGTTCCATAAGATCTGGTATACGGAAAAGAAAGCGTTGATAAAAAAACCCTGGATTCCCATGTATCTCAGAGAGCGAGTGATCAGAAAAAGGAACAGCTTTTACACCCAGGTTTTACGCTCTCTCTCTGTTGAATGAATAAAAGCATTTTATTAAAAACGCGTTTGCGTTTGTCTGGGTATTTACCTTGTAATCTGTGGTTTACATCTAATGTATTGTTTTGAGATGCCACTTTTATAGGTGATATGTAAAATAAAGTTTTTTATTATTGTTATAGAGAAACATGATCAGATTTTCCCTGTTTCAGAAAAAAGACGATTAAAATCTGTAATCTTTCCACTTGTATGTCATCAGACATTAACAAGTACAACCCCCCCTCTCTGCAGGAGTGCTGGCTGTGACGAATTAAACCGGTTTCACAGGTATTTTCAAAGTAGGAAGTACAGTGTTAACTAGTAGCTAGGCTCCTCAATGAAATCGCTTTAACATGCGTTGGTGTAACAGTCCGGGCGTGGCAAGCTTCCAATGTCAACTCGACTCGATTGGAAGACAATGAACGTATTTTAGCCCTAAATGAATTAATAGCAAACATGGTTTACATAAAAGACATTTTTCCAAGAAAGTTTATAATAATACGATCTATAGTTGAAATCTGAGCCTAAATATAAAGGAAAAGCATTTTCAGAGAGCAATCACGCTGTGTTTATGTAGAAAAAGCGATTAGGTTTATGAGCAATCTAATTACCTATTCGCTTAAAACGCTATATAAAATAAAGTTTATTAAAGGTGAATGATAAGTGTCGCAGTTTAAATAATTTTCGTAGTAGGGCTTGGACAGATTCCAAGTGCATTTTTGCAATTTACGTTGCATTGTCCAATGTGCTGTTGTAATACAGTTTAGAATACAGTAAGTCTAAACTGTATCAGCTTTATTTATGGGTTGCAATTTAGAAAAAGTCAGAAACCGCACTCAAAATGCAATTTAGAGCTTTCTGGCAAGAGGAGACACCCAAATTATAATGTAACATGCCACTGTTTGTGCATGAACAAAGTTATACTGCAATTTTCCTTAGATACGCGATTAAAAAAAATACATTTTTTGAATCCCCGGCGGAACACATTCCATAAGAATCAGCGCTTTTATACAGTATATCGCCTTTAAACACATATATTTAAACACGCGTTTACGATTTAAATCAAAACGCGATTCAAATCAATATAAATGTTTATTTTGTAACGCATAGGTGACTATTCATTGTTATTAAAAAGACTTAAATTTGATCATGTTGTGATATTTAGAAATATAAATTTGTTTGGTGCGAGTGAGGTTTTATTTAATCTCTGACCAAGGGAAACGTTTCATTTTTTCAAAGAAATGTTTGTTAAAAAATAAAGTCATAGCTCCATGGGATTCAATCACAGACCATGTAACATGGGAGTCAGGAAACTAACCCACAGCGCCACCAGCACAGTCACATGCTGAAGGCTGAAAAAGCACTACAGAAACATTATCGACAGACAATGTACAGATTTGATAAAGCTATAAAATAATGTAATTAGGCACAGAACAAGTTTACAGCACAGTACAATAATCAATGCTGACCATGATTTTAGAAGCATAAATTACCTTACACTCAATTTAAACACAAGCTGTCTTTAGCCCTCTAAGCTGGTTCATACAGAAATGTAGAGAACCAGGCTCAGAACACACAGCTTCATTAGCGAATACATATGCAGGATAACTGGAGAAGTTTTACAGTGGATGGATTTTTAGAAACATCCCATCAGTGACATCACTGAAGTCAACTCCTAGGTAACTGTCGTGTGGATAGTTTCACAAGAATCAGACAAAGGTTTAAGCATTGCTTGTTCTAGATAAAACTGCAAAAAAAAACAACAACCCATAATGTACTTCTTTGCGGCTCTGTTTGCCCAAATCATATATTCACAACGTGAAATCAGAAAATAATATTACGTAACCAAAATCCGCAATATGGAAACAGAACCTGTGTAATTGTTGACAGATGATGTACTCATAACATTTTTACAAGACGAACTACAACATTTAAAAAATGACTTGTATGTACTTGATATCTCTAATCAATCCACGGCGATATAGTTAAAGCAGTCCCCGCACAAAACGAAACTAAAACGCCCTGGGCCTACCGTTTCACGCTTCTTATCAGTTGCTCAAAAGTAATTTGACCGTATGAAATGCATAATATAAACCTAGAAACATATACGTGAGCAGTATTTACGTAGTATCGGTGTCAAGACATACCTCTCAAATACTGTAAATCAAGTTAAAAATATCTCAAGACCGATTCTGGTCATTATGAAACCATGTTTCGTGCATGTTTTCTTTAAAGTACCGAGACCAGCCATATACTGTATGTTTATGTTCCAAAATTAATATCGTTTATGGCCTTCACATGCATTGCAGTATGCTCCTATTCTTTTTATGCTCAGCTACTAAGATTTCCCTTCAGTGGTAAAATTCCATATAAATATTCAATACTTAAACGGGCACAGTTAAGACATTAAATATACATATACATACTGTATACAGTACAGTTTGCATACGGTAATATGTTTATGTTCTTAAATCAATCTCTTTTATGAGCATGTGAAAGGCATGGTGAATCGATTCTCAAAAATTACTGTACTTTGCATGATTGGAAAAAAATGCGTGATTGCGAAATGCTGTGGTGTTACTTTTACAAAGACGGTCAATGAAAAAAATAATGTGGACCAGGGCAATACTTTGAGTTTACAGCTTGTTCAAGGTCATTTATTATTAATACTATTAGTAATATCTTCGTTAAAGACTTTGATAGCTACAGCTCAAACATGAGAGGTTGAGCTTTATTAGCTCCACCTTGCGGAAATTCCGGATACTATTATTTTGCTAGCGGTATTTACCGGTAACTCGCGGTAGACTGCGTACAGTGTACTGGAAAATAATGCGGTATCGCCCGCGCATTTTGAATGGCTGCATCTGTACATCACAGAATGGAAGTTTCAGGCCCCTTTTTCATTACAGGTTCAAACTAACCTGAAAGTTACAGAGTTTTAGGTCACTTTTGTATTAAAAAGTGTCTGAAGCCTGTAAATATAATTTGCCCTTTTAAATTGTGGATGAAATCCAATCCCATGTACCAAGACCTTACAGTATATTCATGTTAATTAAAACGACTAACGCTATTGGACATTAGCTGGTGCTTTTTGTAACGATTTGCTATTTCATGCTGGAAAGAAGGAAACCCGACCAACGTTTGCTTTCAGGTGTGGTTCATTCACATAATGGACATCTATTTCTGAGTAGCCTGATTTAAAAACACACGAACCTGGTAGAAGTCGAACCTACAATCTCATGATGCAAAATCAGACGCGTTATTCATTAAACCACTGGCCAATCATGTAACTGAATTGCACCATGGTGAGTTCAGCGCTGCAACTAGTAATACACCATCCCATCTAAAATTTCTAAGTGAGAAACGTGTTTTCTACATTTTTATCAGTTTTAAAATATCATCTCTTTCATACAGACAAAGGGTTTGTGTGTCACTTTGAAATTCTGATTGATTTAGAATTCAAAGAAAAAGGTTTTCTTCAACAACGCAGTGAAATTATGACATCTTTCACTCTACTTCTCTCTTGTAGTAAAGCAGACCTTGCAGTGTGAGCATTTACTCCAGTAAATTAGGTCATGTATCATGTTAAATCACTTCTTCAAAACAAAACATTTCCTGGTGCACGTTTTCTCCACGAAAAAAAATACATTTTTCCCTAACATGATTTCTAGTTTTTTTTTTCCATCAGAGTACAGAAAGAAGAAAAAAGGGAAAAGCAGTGTCGCAAAAAAACTCCATCGCCCTTGGGAGATGTCAAGCTCATCGGATATGAAAAGTGCCCAATAAAAGCAATAAAAGCTTCATTTATCTTAGCGTCGGGGCTGCTATTGTGTGTAGAGGAGGCAACTTGCTCAGCCAGCAGACTCAGCGCTTACTGAATACAAGTATGTTTTGAGTGTCATGCTGATCGTCTTATAAATGCAAAAGAAACTTTTAAAGCTGATAAAAGTTTTCCATTGTAATTTGCATGTAGCTACAACGTCCCTGGAAGAGAGATTTTATCAGTTGCACGTAATCGGTATTTTTTACTTTTTGTTTAGTACTGGAAATATATTTTTTTAAGTTTTCTAAAGAAGATCTCAAGAAGTATTGCCAGGACCTACCTTTAGCACTCAATAGCGATATTAATGGAGTAGAAACGTAAGATAAATTGATGATCTGAGCTAAAATAGTCCTTACACGCCTCCTGTAACAGTGTTCGTATTCATAGCAAGTTATATTCTTTTTCAACCCCAAACGTTGCTATTGCATTAAGCTTTGTGCGACCATTACAGGTTTCGGTAGCTTCTGAAGAGCGCACTTTTCCAAACTGAAACCTATAAGAACATTATTCAAGACGCACCATGTCCCAGATTCATTCATCAGGACTAGGATTAATATCAATGGAAAGTACTTCAAAATAAAAGATTTAACTGAAATATTAAAAGAGTAGGAAAGCATTTAAAGTAGAAAAAAATCAGTTCAGATGATATTTAATTTTTTGAGAAATGGGCACATACATCAGCTCAGTGAGCAGTGCGAGGTGCTCTCCTGGAGATTATGTTAAATTAGTTAAAATCATGTGATAGTTAAAAAAGCTTAATACTTAGTGAAACAGCCAGCACAAGTGATTGCGTTTGTGGTTATGTCACTTCTCTACTACAGCAGCGGCGATAAAAGACCCTCTGAAAGCAGTAAAGCACTGCACAACTGAATTCATTGCTATTTGGAGAAATCCACAAACTCGTGATTTTCATGTGCTTTAAAAGACAGCCATACTCACCGACAAAATAAAGACTGATTGCTGATTTTTTCCGAAGCACAGTTGACCTTTCTGAGCCAAATGATGAAGCTCAACCAGTGAATACTATAGCAGAACGTGGAGGAAAGTGCAACTTTGTAACTATCACAACCACAGGAACAACTGCAAGAAGCAGAATCAATTTCTCATCGAATGGTGGTGTTGTCTGAGGTACGCGATGTGAACGCGTGCAGAGAATCCCACAATCTCTTCAAAACTTGGACAAAGTATTTCTGATGGAGCGCTGTGCGCAAAGATTGAATGAGCTTTGCTCCTGCCGATGATTAGGCGTGAAAAAGCACAGCATTCAAGTTTCACAGACAAATGTACCATGCCTACAAAACCAATTTTAAAAACAACTGCGGCACACTACGATTCACACTGACTCAAAAGTGATCACGGCAGATGTTGCTCCCTGCATAATGCTGAAGGGACCAAAGAGCTTTGCTGTTGGGAAGACAAAATTAGGCTTTTTTATGCCTTGATGTTAAGCTGACAAAGACTATCTTGAAACACCTAGTTCAGTCTCTCGACAGACTGTCAAGCAAAGCTTTTACCCATTGAACTCGCAATAGAAGGAAGGTCTTAACCCACAAATACTTAGCACAGGCGAGATTCAAACCTAACCCAGCAAAGAAATTGGAGCACAAAACTAGCACCTTAGACCACCCAGCCACACTCCCAACACCTTACTTTTTCAGAGAACGCCGGGTGGGTTCAGCTCTTGTGAGACGAGTGGAAATGACTGCACCTTCATTTTCCGAGATGTTTCCTATCACTTCTTTGTCAGCTCTGAATATAGTTCTTTTTTGGAGCAGGCTTCAGACCTTTTATTTGATTTATAAAGGAGGGCGCATTCAGAAACGTGTAACTCCTGTTTTAGAAATGCTTTGGGCGGTGTGTTTTATATAACGCACAAACAGTATTCTGATTGTATACTGTAGACCTGTGTAGAAATCATACTGGATGTGACTGGGATTCTGAAATGTTTCTTGAAAAGGTATTCAGGGCTGCTTGAATCTATAATAAAAAAAGTGACCCGAAACTTCCAACCTTCCAATCACTGATGTCGCTCTCCCTAAACCCGTACGTGATGTTTTGCTGATGTGCAATGTGCCTTTACTCCTGTATTAAAAACGACCTCTGTTGTTGGGCGGAGTTGAAGGAGAACTAACTGCACAGAAAAAGTACGTAACGATAAAATGTTTCTACACTTCAGAATGTCCTTTTAAATTCCTGCTCACACACATCGGTGTGGGGAGCGGGCAGGTAGAGAGCTTTTAAAGATGCTCATGATGTTTCTCATGGGGTGTTGCCTGCAGTAGCATCTCTCTCCACGGCTTTGGAAAGAAAAGAGTGGCTCCAGTGCAAGGTAAGGTCAGAACAGCTGGTCTGATTGTCTTAGAAAACAAGAAATTAAAATCAACAGGGAAATTGAACAATACAGAAATCAGTGCAGTATACAATAGGAAGCAATCAAACAAAATGTTCAGCAAAAATCGTAGTTGAGTAAATTGGTGTAAAAAAAAATATTTGTAAGCAAAGGAGAGCCAGTGCTGCGCGCGAAACACATCAATCGTTCAGCATTTCTGAAACGTTTAATTGAATTAACAAAGAAATCCTCTCCTTAAACTTCGAAAAGGATTATCTGTTGAGCCAGCAGGCGTAACAGTGCAGTTGCCCGTTTCTAACAGGTGTTTGAAGTTGTGGATAACATTTAGCAGGTTTGGCGCTGAGAGTGCAGTGGACTTCTAGGGCTTGATAGAATGAAGTCATTAAAAGGTTGTGGGTTTGAGTCCCACCAGAGTCATGTATCATTTTGATTCAACCTTTCGAAATCCTCTAGGGATTGGTGTTGATCAAGTCAAATAAAGGACTTCTTAAGAGTCCACAGTTGAAAATGAACCAGCAGCCACAAGAAAGAAATTAGCACTGGACTGTGATCACATTACTCCTGTCCTGGACTCCTTGCACTGGCTTCCTGTCAACTTCAAAATCCTCATGCTCACCTATAAGGCTCTCCATGGGTTGGCACCTCAGTACCTGTCTGGGTTATCGCCCTACTCCCCACCTCACAACCTTCGCTCTTCTAATTCTGGTCTCCTATCTGTCCCCCAGTCCATCTACACTCTATGGGTGACAGGGCCTTCTCCTGTTTTGCCCCAAAGCTCTGGATCTTTATCCCCAAGGATATCAGAGAGTCACCTTCTCTAAACTCCTTCAAATCCAGACTCAAAACCCTCTTCTTTAGAAGAGCCTTTAATGAACTAAATTTTACCCCTCTGTTCCTACTGTATTTAATACCACCATCTATTGTCTCCTCTAACTGTGTATTCTCATCCTGCTTATCTTGTGTATTTTTTTTAACTTTATTGGTTTCATTCTGTAAAGCAATTTGAAATGCCACCTTTAAAGGCACTATATAATGTAAAGATTATTATTATTATTATTAATAATAATGAACAGTGCATTTAACACTGAGCACATGCGGTCCTTCTTTGCAAAGGATTGCAAAGGTTGGGAATTAGCCTTTCACTCGTGTTGTTGAAGACTGTATGCTGGCTTTGTTGCAGGAAATGTCTGGATGCCATTACCGGATCAAGGAGAGGATCAGGGTTTTGGGAAGTCTTTTTGATGCCTGACACTGTGTGTTTCCTGGTTGTAACGGGTGTCATTCTGGACCTAAACAACAGAGAACACCGTTGAAATCGCTGAACTGCCTAGCAGACACTTTGTCGCCTTCTTCTGACCTGTATTTAATATGATTCTCTGAAAACTTGGCACGTTATATCTGTGCTACCTTTATGGAGGGCACACTCATAATAATCATAGATTCGATCACAAGCATCTAAAAATGAGCATGAGAAAATGACATCACGCTATAAGGCTGAATGGCACAAATTATCCTGTTACTTCTGCAGCAAATGTGTGTTTTTTGCTTCTTAACACTGAGATAGTTGGAGATATTTGGCAGCAGTGGGATTCCAACTCACACCCCCAAAGAGACTAGAGCTTTAATCCAGCTCTAAATTAAAAACTGGGTGACTTGTAAGGGCTGGTAGGAGAGTAAAGGTATAAATGCTTCTTTTTTGGACAAAGTCTTTATCTACTAAAAGAAGGAAAGAAATATTTGATTATTTTTTTTCACCAGTTGTTTTGATCAAATTATTGTAACGCAGTGCCATATTAAGGTATGATATGTACATGAACGTCGATGATGGCAGCTGAGTATCGCTGGAGGACAGTTCATCATGAGTGGGTAAGCCTGCATAATGAGGGAGAAGAGATCGGCCTCTCTGACGCAGTGTCCAGTGACACTAACCTTCTGTCCTACTGTTTTCTGCTAATGTAGAGGGTGAATGTTTATTTAGGTGAATGTAAGGTTTCATTCTTGTAAAATATTTCCAAGCACTTTTTTTGTTGCTGAAAATTAATCTTGTGCATTTGAATGAATTCCGATATTGTCACCTAATTCTATACATTGTTTCATCAGACTAGAACATTTAGAGGAGCTCAATTGCATTTATGAATTGCATAGTGATAGTATTTCTTTCCGTTTAAATACTTCAGTCAAAAATGTAGAGAAGGTGCTCCTGTTTTCACCATTATAAGAACTGTGATGCACCAGTAATATTTACTCTCATAAAAGTATTGTAATTGTATTGTTCTGTAACAATCTTGAGTGACACAAACCTTCTGTTTTACTGCACTACACTTTCTTCAGAGGCCAGTTCAGCACACAAGGATCCTCAGTCAACCAAACACTGCAATCGCTTGATAAATGCCATTTCTCATCCTTTCTCTTAGTGTCGGAGCTACTATTGTATGCAACGGAGGCGACGTGACAATGAAATCTTAAAGAGAGTCTTCATGAAGGTGTGCGTCGGCAAGCTCTCCACTGGCAATTGACTGGGCTTGTGAAGAAATCAATCTCATTCAACAACCATACAAATTGCACAGCTTAAGGCACATGAAGTGAAATCTGTGAGCTGATTGACACAAAACAATGTCACTTCACATTATCTGCAAAGTTGTTTTGCTTGTCTGACCACCTCTTCCTACTTTACAGTGAGCACATATATTTCAGTTTCTTTCCCCCATGTGGAGATGTATCCACTGCCAAAACTGCTGTCTGATTATTTAAATTATCTGTAAAACTGTTACATGACTTCATCTAATTGTAAATTAATAAGACGGTCTATGAGACATTTGTGAGAGTAGCTGAATCCCAGGGCTGGTATGGAATCACACACAGACAGGTCTTCTGTGTGATCTGAGTCCCACTGCTCAGAGCTACAGACTGGTCAAATGGTCACTATTGTAGACACGACCATCGGGCCATCGGCTACAAATAATCAATATACTGATCATAGTGTCACTATTGGTGTTTATTACATAAATACTATATATAAATAATAAGATAATTCCACACTCATATGTATTATAAAACATTTATAAACATTTTGGGAGGCTGACATACAGTAAAGAAAGTAATACTGAAGGGCTGGAAGTCCTGGAAAGCATTAATAAAACCTTCTTGCTTTTGACCTGGATCAGAGCCCACAACTGCCAGATCAGTGACCCCTGAGCCCAGTTCACAGAGAGGAGAACCAGGAGCTCTTTTATGTCTCTTAGAGGGCTGGGAGGAAGGATAAAAGGGGGAAATGTGACATGAGTCCAGGCTGTTCTGTCTGATATTGTTCATGTAGCAGCACTGATTGTCTGAATATCTTCTGGTTCTGGATTGTGAGGATAGAGAGCAGTACGGAGTTGAGATCCTGTCTGAGTGTGAGTCTGAGCTGTGAATCTGACTGAGAAGAGAATAATGATTTTTTATTCTGCCTGAGAATTTTCCTGAGAATTTTTCCTGAGAATTTTTCTTCTTTTCCAAGTGGTGTTACATCTCCTTCAGATACTCTGCACAGACTGCCAGAGTGAGAGAAGAGGAGAGAGAGATGGACAGATAAGAGCACATACAGCAAGAGACACATACGTCTTGATTTACTTTGAAGCAAGTGTTCATTTCTTTTCTGGAACAAGTTGTTTCTGAACTTCAAGAAATTCATACAACTTCTGAAAGATAAAATACAAATCTTGCTTCTCAGGACAGAAGAAATGCTGCAAAAAAATGCCAGTGATTTGTGAAAAGCAACGGGAATGTGTCCTTGTGCAGCTGTTAAACAAAGGGCTGGTGGGTCAAACGCACTCAGGGATGCGCTTCAGATTGTGATGATGTAAACATAATCTCCGCTTAAAATTGAAGGGATTTCTTCGCAAACCCTCTTGAATGTTGCAGGAAATCTTCGTGTTTTACTCGTGTGCAACTACAACAAGTAAACAATTAAGTACCTAAGTCAATGTCCAAGAAAACCATCTTCACGTGTGGAATTTTTCTTTAACTGGCTGTTGGGAGAATTCATTTATACACCCGTTGTATCCTTAACAAAAATATTTTAAAATTAGAACACAGATTTGTTGGAGAACTTGACAATCCTTGACAATCATTATTAAATGAGCATTATACAAATGTGCGTTGATATTTTTAATATGTACCTTAATTGTAATATATATATACATAATTGCTTTGATATGGATGTTCATTTGAAGGAATTGGGGAAACTATGAAGGATCGCAGAACAACCAAAGATACACTTGGGCATCTGCTTTTGGTAAAGATGAAAGAGTACCTTAAGTGTAAAGCTTGCATACACACGAGAGAAAAAAACAGTTTTAATGCACTTCATTAAACTGATGGTGTGCTTATCAATTGTGCATAAAGTGCACATAGCAGAGGATGGTTTCGATCCATCGACCTCTAGGTTATGGGCCCAGCACGCTTCCGCTGCGTCACTCTGCTGACAGCTGTCATGGGGCGATTCAACACAACTGCTCTATCTTTGCTTTCTAAAAGTGCGCCCGAGATGAAAAGTCTAAATGGTAAACGCAGACGTCACTTTGAGCACTTGGTCTTTTATAGTACAAAACATCACCCGCTGCTCTACATGGGCGTGTCTTCAATATCGTTGAGAACCAAACCTTCTGCTTTCCGAGGCAACTGATTCTTTCGTCGTTAATTCCCAAATCTTCAATGAGAATCAGTGAAACGAAAATCAAACACATGTACACACTCGCGTCCTAACCTGAAAGAAAAATCTACACCCACTTTATAATACTGAAAATGATTCAGGAAGTACAGCAAAGTACTAAAACCAGCGAATGCATCTGCATACATAAAATGTCAATTTTTCAAAAGTAAAATCTTCAGCTTTGAAAGATTGTCATCCATATATTTTCGTTTTTCTCTTTTTTTACATAACACGCTTTCGAGAAACAAACTGTCTTTTAATTAAGGCTTCATTAGAAAATGTGTATCTTGGTTTGCTAAGTTAAAATCGGCACATCCCGGTGGGCAAAAGATGTAGAATATACGACTATTAAACGCATACCTTAGACGTGTAAATGTGCTCCGTAACTGGTCTAGAATGAAATTCTAATATACGTATATCGTTATACGTCAATTAGACATCTATGATTATATGTTTATTATACATAAATGGTTGGAGTTCTATTATACGGATAAATTTAGAAGACTACAGTATAATACATATATAGTTAAAGGTCTATTATACATCAAAGAAAGATTTTTATAGGTGTAGAAACTAGTAAATAAAGCCAATGATTTATTTTAGAAATGTATTCTTAAAATATACAATTATTCACACCTGAAAAATATGTAGTTCAAATTGTAGATTATATACAATATTGTAATCAACAAATGTCTAATCATCATAAAAAACACAACTAGTAAACTTCAGTTACAAATTCTAGTAACATGGCAATATATATATTGTAACGCTTACGGCCGTCAGGTACTGTGTAAGAGCCGGCGTACCAGAGCAGGTGACGTCACCGCCCTTCCCTATGATAGCAGGACTACAGCTACTGGGCTGGAAAGAGATCTCTCTCTAGCTCACGGGGCTAGGTCGCTGCAGAGAGACGCGGAAGTCCCGGGTTCGAGCCTCAGTCGGGATGGGGCCGACCAGATGCGGCAAGGGCGCCCGCCTGAGCCCCCGTTGCGTTACATTGGTGTCAGAAGCGGGGTGGGATAGCCCTTCGCCGGGGACGGCGATTTAAGCGGGGGAGAGTGTAACGCTTACGGCCGTCAGGTACTGTGTAAGAGCCAGCGTACCAGAGCAGGTGACGTCACCGCCCTTCCCTATGATAGCAGGACTACAGCTACTGGGCTGGAAAGAGATCTCTCTCTAGCTCACGGGGCTAGGTCGCTGCAGAGAGACGCGGAAGTCCCGGGTTCGAGCCTCAGTCGGGATGGGGCCGACCAGATGCGGCAAGGGCGCCCGCCTGAGCCCCCGTTGCGTTACAATATATAGTAATGACAAACACAAACTAATTACATGAACACGCTAATATTTAACTCAAAACCACATTTCGATTCAAATATAAATTTTACAGTAATTTACAACTTCTTTATTTCCACGAAAATATTATTAATGTAGCACAAACGCTACTTTATAATAAAGACAGAAAGAAACTGTTTGTTTTGTGTCTCATGGTGATCCTCCTCTCGATACTAATGAAATGTTTAATATGATCCCTCGAGAAAAAAAAGGAGTCAATTTCCGCCTGGAATGATTGATGCCCCATCAAACATTTTATAATATCCCTGGAAGATTATACAGTAGAATCCTGGTTCGTGGCTTAAATTCAAGGTAAACAAGACTAAGGAAACGAGTTGGAAACATTTCACTACATTGGGCAGTATGTGCCAAAGAGCATACTGACATCCCTTTTATAGCTCAGTTGGTAGAGCGTAGGAGTGTAGTGGAATCAGCAGGGAATCCTTAGGTCGCTGGCTCGAAGGAAGGTGCTTTTTGTGTACTTTAATCAAAGAGTTAAAAAAGCGAATCTGTTTCATTCAGACATTGATCAAAAGCTCAATAAACGACGAAGCAGAGGCTCCTGTTCCGAATTCAGCCCACGTCTGATTGTCTTGTTTTGGCCAAGATCTGATCTTTGAATTAAGGGACTACACTGTCTGCTTTGTAATTCAAAAATACATACAAATGTCAAGTTTTTTGTAGATATAATGGTGTTCTCTGTTTTCAAAGGATAGGTACTTAATTGGCATAATGATTTGGTATTGATTTTGTATCGTTGTATTATAAAGTTTATGCTTTCTGTGTTTTTATCGTATTGTGAACTTATTTTTTAAACAAATGCTTACAAAGGCAAACACGGCACACATCTCTTTATACCAGTGGTGAATTGTACATTTTTATTAAGTACAAGCTACTGTGCACTTCTGGGAGTATAACAGGTTCGATATAAAGTGGCAAAAATATAAAAGGGGAAAATACCCCAGACTGCGTGTAAAGCCCTCGTTGTGACTGTTTTAGATAAAAATGGCGTACTGTGCACGAAATGTTGCAGAAACACAATCTGATATTTTGATAATTATTATTTTAATAATTTTATAAGTATGAGACCCCGGATCCAAATCTTCAGTTCTGATTTTTTTTAAGTGATATCTTCTCTTCCTGTCGTGGAAGTCACACGATGTGAGCAATTGTTTTTTTTTACGTTACGATCCAAAGAGCCTCAGACGCACTGTAACCAAACCAGGATGGATTCTGCTGGGAGCCGGACTGAGCTCATTCTCACTCCCTGTGCTGAAAACAGAATTAGCACTTCCCCGAACATCGTCTACAGCTGCTGGATGGTGCTCTGCGTCTTACTGCTCCGGCAATTACTCTGACGAAAGACAGATCACTTGGGCGCTTTTAACCTTATCGCAGCTACGGGCGAGACTGACGCTCGCGATATGAAGGCACCCGCTGGTACACATTCTCTAACTTTCACAATCGCGACAGACTTCGCTTTTTAAAACAAAAGTGGATATAGCCCTGAAAAAAGCATTAGCTTTATCAGTTTTTACATTAATCTATTTTGAATCAAAGTTTGATATTTTTTTTTATTTTTTATTGCATTTTACATTATAATAATAATAATCAGCGACAAAAACCAGACGTGTGTCGGGCTCGGCTGCGAGCAGAACAATGACGCCACGGGGACAAAGGAGAGAAAATCAAAACGGTTCTATAAAAGACTTGTGTCAGCTGTCTTTTTGCAGTCTGGACTCTAAATCCTCCGATCCGATTTAAATCTCTCTAATACCTGAGCTGCGGCTTCTTCCGAGTATTTATTCGTATACTTATTATGTGTAAGTGTATAGATGAAACCTTTCATATATTGTTCAGTTTAAATCAAAATGCTTTACTAATACAAGAGAGAAGTATAGTATGAAGGATGTGACAAATGTATGATTTCTTGGAACAAAACGGTTTTTATTTGCATTCGAAATGAAGCGGAATTTTAGCGCGACACACAAACCCTTTGTCTTTTTTAGAGAGTGATTTTAAATAGACATAAATGTAGAAAACGTGTTTTTTTAGCACTGCAGGGTCAGTGGCGTAATGACTAGCGCGTCAGGCCTCGCGTCAGAAAATTATAGGTTCCACTGCCGTCTGGCTTGTTGCGTTTATACCACTTACATTCTTTTATATAAATGAACTGCACCTGAAAGCTATAGAAAACACTTTGGGTAAGTTGTCTGCAGCCTCATGCGAATTTCGACAACTTACCCAAAACACTGTACTGTCTGGAGATCAGCTCCAGCTCTGAACTGCAATGAAAAACCATGCCTAACAAAACTGGAGAACAGCTGAACTTGTGCTCAGTTCGGTGATGAGGGTTCAGAACTGTCGTTGTTGTAATTAGCACGAACTGCACAGGCTCTGAATCAGACCATGTCAATTAGTCTGATCAGTGTAGGACACGTTAATGTAGAATTATTAATAGGTTTGTTAGTTAGTTCAGGTTTACCCACCTGAACTAATGTAGAATTATTACTTGGTCTGTCTCTTGTTTGTATATAAATGAATGTCTCTGACAACTTAATGTTAGTTTTACGATGTCGGTCAGGCGTTGACATATGCACGAGTATACGAAATGTCTCACTCCTGATTCAACTCATGTTCTATAGGAGATTGGCGATTCCTCCTGTTTCTCGTACAACCATATCAGAACAGAAGCCCGTCACCCAGCAGTGATTCAAGATCGACTGGCATCTTTATCCCTTTTTTGTTCGTGATCATTATTTTCTTTAGTTATGATCAATATTGAACTTTTTCGAAATGAAGTGACAATAATCAAACATGCAGGCAGATTTTTGAAAAGTATTCAGAATTGACAGGGTGCCCCTTTGGAACAGTCGTCAGAAAATGTGAGAAAATGAAAGTTATGTAAGCTCTCACACAAAGCATTGAAGATTGGAATCTGAGTGTAAAAAAGCTACCCGTCTCCCAATGATAGACAGAGATACACACCACGACTCGAATAGACTCAGCGAACTTTAACACCTATGATATTACGAGTGCTTTGCACGTGTCGAACTTCAAGAAGGAACTACTACAATAGTTGTGGACATAATTCAATACCACCGGCAAAGTCCAATGCCGGCAACGTCTGAGAAAATAATGTTCACTCATGGAATTTGGTCTTTGAATGGCTGGCGGGAAAATTCATTTATACTCCTGTTGCACCCTCAGCTGAAACATGTTAAAATAACAACGCAGATTTGTTGGAGAACCTGACAATAATTATTGGGTTAGCACTGTATGTGTTCTGGTATATTTACTTTAATTTTAATATAAATGTAAACATGCATGCTGTATAATCTATTGTAATTTTAAAATATGTTAGCTGAGGATGCGAGGGGGATATTATACCTTGTGAAACACGCAAGGAACTGTAAAAAAGGCTGGTATTTGAATAAAATTGGCGAGCACAAGAAAACCACAATTTATGTGGAATTATCATCAATATCCTTCAAAATCGACGTTCAAATGAAGGATCTGAAGAAACTATGAAAAAAGCAACAGTAGTAGCAGAGGATTTTGAATTTTGCTTTTTAAGTCAGTAGATCACCGTAGAGTTGCGCCCCTACAAACAGCACAAAGGATGAATCCCACCTCCTTCATTATTGCTGTTTGTGCCGGTGAAAGTAGTGTTTGTGGTATTGAAAGCATCTCGGAAGATAAAGGTGCAGTCACTTCCACATGTCATGATATCATTAGATCCGACGACAAGAGCTGAAGCCCCCGGCATTTACCAAGCCAGCAATGTGAGGAAGAGGAGCATGGAGGGAGGTAGCGTGGCCGAGCGGTCTAAGGCGCTGGATTTAGGCTCCAGTCTCTCTGGGGGCGTGGGTTCGAATCCCACCGCTGCCAAATGTTAGTGTTTTCAGACCTGCAATACGATCAGTAAAAGCGCTTTTTGATAGGCTGCGGGAGGTGTTTAGAGATAGACTTTCTAAAATATAGGCTTAACATCAAGGCAGAAAAAATATTTTGTTTTCTCAACATAAATTCTCTTTGGCATGTTCAGCTTTATGTAGGAAACAACATCTGCCGAGATCACTTTTGAGGCAGTGCACATGATAGTATACCGGCAAGTACATTTAATATTGGCTTTGGTGGTGAGCTGCTTTTGTCTGTGAAACTTTTAATTCTTCACGCCGAATCATTGGCAGGGGTAAAGCTTATTAAATCTTCGAACATAGCGCTCCATCAGAAATACTTTGTTCGTGGTCAAAAGAGATCAGAGGATTAACTTCATGAATTCACATAGCATACCTTACAGGAAAGATTTAAAAGGGGAATTGATTGTGCTTCCTGATGTTGCTCCTGTGGTTTCTTTGGATACAATGGTGAATGTTCTTTGACGTTCTACTAGAGTATCCACTGGGTGGGCTTTATCAATCAGCTCGGATAGGTCATCAGTGCTCCGTCTCCGGAAAATAATCAGCACTGTCGTTTTTTCCTGTGCTGTCTTTTAAAACATATAAGATCACGAGTTTACAGATTTCTCCAAATAACAACTATACATTTTAACCCAGCGGTTAGCATTCCTTCAATCCAATAGTTGTACTCCGGGTAAAAAGCAGCGAAATATATAGAGAGATGATATTCAAATATTTCAACATTCTTATTGGATTACCTGTATGGATATATCGCTCAGAATTCCTAATATGATTTTGAGTTCAGTTTTGCTTTACTACTTTCAGAGTCTTTTATTGACCTCCTGAAGCACAGAAGTGACATAATCACAAATGCGACCTACCTGTGCTGCTGTTTTTGGTTAATAATGATTATTGCGAGAAAAAAAAAGCAGCTCCTTGCATTAAGAGCACGCTCGCTGGTTGTGTTTGGTATTTTCCGTGGTGCTCTTCCTCAGCTGCAAAGTTATTTGGCTAGCAAAGACCTCTGAGAAGGAGTCTGAATCCGTCAACAACACAGGAATTCTAAGATCGCACTGCCGTCTTGTGTACAGAGATCTGCTTTTTCCTTATTGAGTGTTTTGGTGTTTAAGAACACGTATCCTACCTTGAATGCTAGTTTCAAAAGATATGTTACCGGATCACAGATTTTCTTGAAAAGATTTGGGGATGCACTTACCTGGATTCAAACCCGGCTCAATTATTTAGAAGGCACCTATAGTACCAACGCACTTCTGAGAAACACCGGCACATTTCCGCAATCCTCCCTCTCACCTACAAAGTTATGAAGAGACAGACGTCCAATGAAAACTAATTTGATTCACTCAAGGCTCCGCTCTTTTATTGTGATGTCATTTTAATTAATGTTAGCTGTGATAAGGTGTCGTTTCTGTCTCTTAAAGTTTAAGTCTGCTCCTTTCTTCCTGGTTTGGAAATAATGTTCCATGATTGTTTACAAACACCACTATCAATTATTTGTCCAGCTCTAACGCCTGTGTGCGTTGACAAGGCATCTCCAAAGGACATATTAAATAACATGATCCTTCCTGTTACCATTCCTGTGGTTGGAGCGTTGTTTCGCCGTAGTTTAATCAAGGTAGTCGAGTGAGGAGGTAAAAAAGCACTCCCCCGTCGATAAATCAATCATCGTCGCCCGTGTGACTGGATATAAAAATAACTGATTCATTTTTACCCAGTCTCTGGAAGTTTCGATGCGATTATTTTTCCTTCCTTATTTCTTCATTCCTATGAATTTACTCTGTAGTAAAGGAAACGCGAAAGCGGGAAACTGTAGGCATTCTTCGTGAGTGGTGGATTGTGTTCAGAGAGCATCAGCACATCTCTAAATCAGTTCCATTGATAGGTCTGTTGGGGATTTAGCTCAGTGATAGAAGGCATGCTTTGTATGTATGAGATCCCGGTATCTTTAAGTGCTTAATATTACTGTGCTCACATCGCAATCTTCTGTTGAATGTGAACTCTTTGCTCGTGTTCATAGAGAGCCAGATTTACACAATTAAATTCAGGCACACTCGAAGTGCTATGGTGTTGCTCTGCTGTTTTAAATGTACCTCTAAAGCATTTAGCTCTGTTAACTACCAAATGATTTGAACTAATTTTATGTTATATTCAGGAAATCCAGAGGTCTTCAGACGTGTCGTGGCTGTTGAAGAAGACACCTTTTAAATCTCACCCAGGATTTCTTGAGAGATCATTCAGCGAGCGAGTCCTCCCTCTGGACTCCGCACTGAGCTGAAAGCTGCGCGAATTCCATTGTACAACTGAGAAAAAAACTGATGGACTAAACAATGACATTTGATGATTATAAGAAATTCAAGAAACACAACAGTCCGAACACAGGTTTGAATCCTGAACGCTTAATTTAAGAGACAAAGCGAAGGATACGACCTGTAAACTCTCTTCATGTCTTACAGTTTATGATATAAAAAAAATCTTACTTTCATAGTAATTTCTTGCTGCTGATAGACGATTTATTGAATTTTAACAAAATCACAATTACAAACATCTTGGGTTAAACAGTTATTCACATACTCTAACGAAGAGAAACGTTAGTGCCTTCCGGTGTGTGAGCCAATTTCTCAAAACAATATTTGTTAGTCTCTCGAGAGGCTGCGCAAGGTGTTTAGAGATAGAATTTCTAAAAGGCAGGCTCCCTGAGCTTAACATCAAGGCAGAGAAAATGTTTTGTTTTCTCTACAGAAATGCTCTTTAAATTTCAACATAGTTACAACTCCCTTTATAAAGGGTGTGCACACTTATAGAACCAAGGCATTGAAAGTTTTTTTTAATTGTTGTTCCAAAAAAATTTCCATTTGTTTTCGTTCTTAATGTTGTTGATTAAAAGATCTTATTAAATGCGAAAAAATCTGAATGTGAAAAAAGGTCAAAATGCTATTGAAAAAATCAGTAATGTGAGGAAAGATTAATTGTGGGAGCCCCTTACCTCCCCATGTCATGCTGTATTTCTCACTCATTCTACTGGGTGAGGTGCCGTCGCTTCTGGATAAAGTCTGTCAGTGGTCATTCCAGACGGGTCAGGTATGACTGCGCTTCGGCACAAGAAGAGACATGTGACTTACGAGGATCCCGACAGTGTCGTTCGTTTTCCAGGGCCCGGATAGCTCAGTCGGTAGAGCATCAGACTTTTAATCTGAGGGTCCAGGGTTCAAGTCCCTGTTCGGGCGTTTGTGTTTTCCTTAAGTGTACTGTGAATTTCATTATAAATCGTATTTTATCTTCCACTCTTCTAGCTGTACTGTTGATATTTTAAAAGTTCATCACTTGTATTTTCTTTAGTGTTTCCTTTCACAAACCGAAAATGTTCAAGACTATTTTGTCACCGCACTCCACGTAGATAATCACAGGAAAAGTAAAGGAAACGCAGTGAGGAGCTCACACAGCGAGTACTCTTGAATACAACAAGAGGAAAAGCACACTCTGCACATCTGCGGAACATCACGTCCGAGTTTACAGTGACAGCAGAGACTGAGCGAAGTAGTTTTTTATTACTGGCTCGCTGAACGATCTCTCAAGAAACCCCGGTGGAGATTCAACAGGTCTCTAATAATCACATTCAAAAAGGTGACGATACATTTTTATTTTAACTAAGTAGCCTTAATGGCAACACAGTGTTAGGAGTCCGGCTTTTCTTATTTCTTCTGCAGAACCAGCGGTATCGGAATATACTGATCCGCAAAATAAGCGCTTTCGTTTCTGATCGTTTTTATTGAGCGCTGCTCTAAACTTTACATTTGCTTGTGCTGGTTTTCCTCATGAAAAAAGAAATTTCTCTAATTACATGATTCCATGATCAACGAGGAGAAAGAAATAAAATACATAATTCATTATAAGAACTAAAGGCAAGATGGCTGGTGGTCTAAGGCGTTCAGGTCGCAGTTTCCTCTGGAGACGTTTGTTCAAATCGTACTTCTAATAAGTACTCTTTTTCTCGTTAGAGTAGAAACGATAGAAGCCTTAAGTGGGAAAAAATCACAACATCTCGCATTTCACGTGTTTAATGTTAATTGTCTCAGTGGTTGCCTCGGTGATTGATGGCTCTTCTCTCTTGCAGGGTGACGGCAAACTTCTTTAGAGAGGGAGTCTCCCACGCACGGCTTTTCTTCATCAAGAGCCGAGGCAACAGAGACAGACTTCAAACTGACATTAATTACTTCATGAGCGTTTATGACCGTCTTTAAAAAGCTGAGAGAAGTCGAAAACGTCTTTGGAAAAGAGGAAATGTCTGCTGACAGTAAACTGAGCTCACCCTCAGCTGCGGACAAGCGCTCCTCGTTAGTACAGTGCTGAGTAACCTCGCTTGTCGCGCGAGAGACCGGGTTACGTTTCTGTGACAGGGCGCTGGTTAAATTTTTTAACAGCCTGACTTCATTTAGAAAGTGTGTACTGTGTACTAAGTTTCGGACTAGTTAGTGCAGTAGAATATGGAGATCATCTCCAGCTCTGAGCTCAACTGCAACAAGCAGTCGTGCTGAGCAAAGTCAGAGCCCAGCTTAACGTGTGCTCAGTGTGGTGCTCAGGACACAGGGGTATTGTTGTGGTTATAATTAGCACAAACTGCACGGGCTCTGAATCAGAACATTTCAATTTATCTGATCAGTAAATTAAAATGCAGGACACATTAATATAGGATTATTACTGTGTCTCTGTCCTGTTCGTATATAACCCAATGTCCCTCACAGTTTAGAAGATACCAGTATGGACACCTAACTCGTAATTCAGTACTCATTGCAAATAGTCCCAAAACAAGCACGTCCAACAGCTGCGGGGTTGAAGGTGAACATGTATCGTATTGTAATGGCTTCTATTTCCACTGATGAATGAGACAGTTTCATGAGGAGATCCTACGCACAATTAAGCAAACACATCGCTATTTCGGTCTGATGTAGAGGCTCCATTTGTGTCAGCAGTACTATAAATGTAAGTCTTATACACTTTCAGGGGCTGCATCTGTAGCGCTTCATCTAAGAGAACTGTTTTACTTTACCGCATGGTTACATTCACCCACCCAATTTATTCTCAGAATACCAAATGGCTCAATAACCCTGTTTTCCCCTGGGAACCACCAGTGTACTGTCTCATTCCATTCAAAAATATAACAAATTTATTAAATTAATATATTCAATGAACTGTGTAACACAGAGCTGGAAAGGTGAAATCAGGATGGCTGAGCAATTGAGCAGCTGAAACTGTTGATCAGGATGGCTGAGTGGTTAAGGTGTCAAATTTGCAACCCACTAAGCAAATGTCTATGTGGGTTCAATCCCTGCTCCTGTAATTTGCTTTTGAAGTGACAGAACACTTTGAAGATTTTCACTCTATTAAAATATGTATTTACTAAATTTCAGTTCTCTTCACTCCCTGGGATAACTGAACTCTCACCATCGCATCCTGAAGGCTTTACATGCATTAGCTGTGATACAGCTCCTAATAAAGACAGAATGAAACTGTATCAATAATAAATGACATGTTTTAAATAAACGTTTATTGATAAACTTCATTATTAATAAAAGTGGTGTGACAGGAAAGCAAATAAAATATTACAATGATATTCCAAGCAACTGATGTGTGCCGGAGCCAAATGTCATCAACTGTGGGCTTTGTAAATTGTTTAAAAATTGTAAGTGAAGTTGAGATAATTAACAATTTGTTGATTCCTGCAGTTACAGATTAAAACGTGAGAAGAGTTTCTCTGGGTTTATCTCTGTCCGAGAGCCTGATGTGAATATGCTGAACGCAGTGTCTTTGATTTATGTACTCAAACAACCAAAGAATCCCATTCTCGTCATCCTATGGTTTGTCAAACGTGATTTTTTCAAAGTGAGTGTGATTTCGTTTAGTCTTTCGCTCCTGTACTAGAGCAGTAATGTTTCTAGACGCGCATGAACATGGTATAATAGGCTGACAGCAGGAACACGTGGCCCACAAGCATTAACAGTATCAGAGGTGTCTGCAGTATGTTGGTTTGTGAGCAGCGATAAAATAAAATGCCGAGGAAGCAGGTGTGCCTGCATTAATAAAGCTCCATCGAGCGGAAAAAGTAACAGAAGAACCAATCTAAATCCAACAGCAAGTTTCTGCAGTTGAAATCACAGGCAAAACTGCCACTGGTGAGGCTTGAACTCACAACCTCAGCATGACTCCACTATGTACTGCACGCTGACCAAATGCACCACTGCAGCTGCACAATGTGTTTGTTACATGTCTTAGATGTATTTACTGGAAGGTTGACGAAATCGTAAATCACTGATTTCATTATCTGCACGTTTAATATCTAGGAGAGAGAACTCCTTCAGGTTCTACAGCTCATAAGTGCACTTTAAGAAGTCTTTGCTTTTGTGAGATGGATCTCCGAGGTGCAGCTTTTTTCTTATTACTAAAGATACCTCTACATTGTAAACTCTTTGAAGACCTAGAAAAAGGAACGTGGCGTTAGTTGAAATAAGCACTGAATGGGTTAAAACTCACGCTAAAGTGATGCCTTGTGGAGAATAAATCAACATACTTTATTCGCACAGGTCACTCTGCCACGGACAAGAACGATCAGCTACCACCACTATTATTATCATTATTATTATTATTCAACCATTTGGGGAACAATACAATTGAACAATCCCACTGTTCTTATGGCAAGAAAAATAACATGAGACCACTGTAAGAATGTTGTAATTGTTTGAACAATTGATTTCTATTTTTCCCTCTTATGGGCAACACTGTGGTATTTCTTTTTCTCTTCGTTGTTGTGCACGGGCTAGTTCTGCAGCGATATTTGCCACAGAAATTTCTGCGCAGCTCCGTATTAAATCTGTTCTCAACTACCAACGGACAGAAGACGACTCCAGTAGATAGCTGTGTAGATGTGTAGGACCACACACGACACAGTGATAGTGGGGCTCTTAATGGACTGGTACACAGACCACACGAGAGGCAAGCAAAACGCTTTTAAAATTCCAAAGGCTCACCAAGTCAGAGGAACAGCAATGAACTGAAAAGATCTGTTACAGACGTCTATGTTAACCTCTTTAGAGCTATAAATACCATTTGTTTAATTTATCTGTAGATTAACACTCCCAAGTAACAGCACCTTACAGTATATTAATGTTAATTCCGCTGGTGGACATTAGCTGGTGTTTTTTGTAACAATTTGCTTGTTCTGCTGTAAGGAATAATAATAACATCACTTTATTAACCCTTTACAATTTATTGCATTAGGAATTATCTTTTTGCATACCCCAGCTTGCTCTCCATGAGACACACAGATAAGGAGAGAGCCTGGGGTCAGAGCACAGGGTCTGCCATTGTATGGTGCCCTGGAGCAGTTGGGGTTAAAGGCCTTGCTCAGGAGCCAAACGGAGTAGGATTCCTCTGCCGGCAGAGGGATTTGAACAAACAACCTTCCAGCCACAGGCACAGATCCTTAGCCACCCCAAGCATATAAAGTAAAGTAAAAAATATACAGTATATAAAGCACGCGAACTTAAATGTTCAAAGTTTTCAGGCTCTTTAGCATTTTCCTTCACACATGGAAAAAGTTCAATGTGTTCTTGTCACATTTCTACACGTAGATAACACAAGATAACACGTACACAAGAACGGATGTAACAGTACAGGACATACAGTGAGGAATTCACACAGCTTTCAGCTCAGTGCGGAGTCCAGAGGGAGGACTCGCTCGCTGAACGATCTCTCAGGAAATCTCGGTTGAGATTCAACAGGTGCTTCATCAACAGTTACGACAAGTCGGAAGACTCACTGAAGTCCGAAAAGATCAGCCTCTGTGATGCAGTGTCCAGTGACACTAACTGTCCTACTGTTCTCTGCTAATGTAGAGGGTGAATGTAAGGTTTCTTTCTTGTAAAATATTTTCAAGCGTATTTTTGCTGCTGAAAATTAATCTTATGCATTTGAATGAATTCCGATATTGTCACCTAATTCTATACATTGTTTCATCAGACTAGAACATTTAGAGGAGCTCAACTGCATTAATTAATTGCATAGTGATAGTATTTCTTGCCGTTTAAATACGTCAGTCAAAAATGTAGAGAAGGTGCTCCTATTTTCACCATTATAAGAACTGTGATGCACCAGTATTATTTACTTTCATAAAAGTATTGTAATTGTATTGTTCTGTTCCGTTACAGTCTTGAGTGACACAAACCTTCTCTTTTACTGCACTACACAGTTCAGCACACAAGGATCCTCAGTCAAACAAACACTGCAATCACTTGATAAAAGCCATTTCTCATCCTTTCTCTTAGTGTTGGTGCTACTATTGTATGCAAAGGAGGCGACTTGACAATGAAAGGTGTGATCATCTTAAAGAGAGTCTTCATGAAGGTGTGCGTCGTCAAGCTCTCCACTGGCAATTGACCGGGCTTGTGAAGAAACCAATCTCATTCAACAATCATACAAATTGCACAGCTTAAGGCACATGAAGCGAAATCCATGGGCTAATTGACACAAAACAATGTCGCTTCACATTATCCGCAAAGCTGTTTTGCTTGTTGACCACCTCTTCCTACATTACAGTGAGCACATACTGTATATTTCAGTTCCTTCTCTTTTATTTTCCTTACTATTTGACTGTCCCTTTCCCCCATGTGGAGATGTATCCACAGCCAAAACCCTGTGTTTCGCCCTACGTTTGTGCCAGTTTTACAGTTGGTGTAGGAGCCTGCCTTACAGAGGTCCAGTGGCACAGTTGGTCAGTATGTGGTATGCATGTAGCTGTGCACAGTGGAGTTATAATGAGGTTGTGTGTTCAAGCCTTCCCTGGAGCATTAAGTCTTTTGAACGTTTTCCACCCATAAAAAGTTCATTCGCCGTAGTAGTTTCACTGTGACTTTGCAGGTAAAATAATATTTTGTATGCGATAAATAACTGAACTAGAAAATATTGGAAAGAAATGGCTTGTCACACTATTCACAGCAGGCACGCAGACAGAGAAATGTCATTAAAGAAAATTCATTAAAAAGAGGAGTGACATCATTGCAAAGGCGATATTTTCTGATGTCTGTTTTGGTTAATAATCATTTGCGTGGGAATTACTTCTGTCATTATTACTAATACTGATAAAAACAGAGACCTCACAGCTCTCTGGACATTGGCCTGGACTCTAGAAAGTCTTTTTATTTGCAAGCGGCTCTGGAACTCAACACCTGTTGATGGGTCACTTCTGTCAGACACATCAGTGGAACCCATGCCCACCTACACACACATTCACACACACTGATAGATATACTGTACACCTACACTCTCACACACATTTACACTCACAGACACATCACACAATTATACACACAATAAGACACTCACACACTCACATATATACACTCACAGACTCACAAATACACAAATAGACACTATATACGCACATAGATACCGCATACACTCTTAGGTACAGATACACTATAACTAACACTAATGCAGGTACTGCTAATATTACAACAGTAACACTATCACCAAAACTTACACTATCATTGTTACTAACACTGACAAAAACTACTACTAGACTAATAATACTTATAATAACAGTAATACTCTCATGAAAACTAACATGATGATGATGAGTGTTAATACTCTGACACTAACACTATAAGTATCACTAATATTACATAAATACTAGCATTAAAACTAAAACTATCAATAATGCTATCATCATTAATATTCACATAGACACTACACACACTGACAGACATGCCCACACATACACTTACAAATATAAAACTACACACTGACAGACACCACACACTCACGGACACAAACCATACACACACATTCTCAGTCATGCATTCACAGAAACAAAGAGACACTACGCATACTCATAGACACCAAACACTCAGAGACCCCACACGCTCACATACTAACAGACACATACCCACACACTCACAGACACACAGCCCACACACACACAGACACCACACACTTCCAGACACGCACCCACACACGCACAGATACCACAAACACACTTATCTACAGATACACGATAACTAACACAAATATAAATACTACTAATACTTGAACAGTAACACTATAATTATAATTAATATTAACATGAATATGAACATTAAAACTAAAACAATCAGTAGTGCCACTGTCATTAATACTCACATGAACACTAGCATTAAAACTACCAGTTGTAATCTCACTAATATTAACATGAAGACACTGATATTAGTATTAGTTGCTACCCGTGACGTCACACCGCTCTCTGTGACAAATGCGAGACACTTATACGCGAGGAGTGACGGGGCGCCTGTTGCCGTGATTACCATTCTTATGATTTATAAACACTGGAAAAATGCATTTAAACTGTTACTTACATACATTTATGAACTTGAAATATCATTTTCTAGCTCTAGGATACAGTTACCTAAATAATAATATGAATAATCATTGTTTAATTTCGGATTGAACATTATTAACCCTAAACGCACTATGGTAATTGGTCGATACAGTCTTTATTAACTGTTTTCTAGATACTTAAACAGGGTCAAGAAATGAATCAGTACTCACCAATCGGTGAAGTTAATCGATTTTTCTACGGTTCTTCAGTTTAAATAATTGGTTGTCGATAGATAAGTGATCAATAACTCTTCTCCGTGCACTCCGTGCGCCTCCCGCGGTCTCTCTCTCTCTCTGATCCCGGCGCTCTGGCTGGTGTCTGTGACGTCACAGTGCTTATTCTGACAGAGCAGAGCGCGTCTCTGCTGCTTTTGAGTGTCTTTTTCATGAATGCCAGAGGAATTCGAAATGTTGCAAAAAGAAAAGCGTTTACTTCACAGATTAATGTGTTACAAAGTGTACCCGTGTGGAGCAGTAGAGAACGAGCATGAGTCCCTGAAATAAGCACTTTCAAGGGTTTTACACGAATCATCAGAGTATAGAAGCCAGGAGGATCAGACTCATGTTCCTGGAGGTTAAAACGTGTATCCTGGTTTTATTTCCACCCAGCTCTCAGCTCTATAGGTAGTCTGATGATTTAAATTAGCTGTATAACTGTTACAAGACTTTATCTAATTGTACATTTATAAGACTGCCTGTGAGACACTTCTGAGAGCAGCTGAATCCCAGGGCTGGTGTAGAATCACACACAGACAGGTCTTCTTCTGTGTGATCTGAGTCCCACTGCTCAGAGCTGCAGACTGGTCAACTGGTCACTATTATAGTCACGACCATCGGCCTTTGGCTACTAATAATCAATATACTGATCAGAGTGTCAATACTGGTGTTTATTACATAAATACAAAGATAATTCCACACTCACTTGTGTTATAAAACACTTAAAAAACATGTTTGAGCCTGATATACAGTAAAGAAAGTAATACCGAAGGGCTGGAAGTCCTGGAAAGGGTTAATAGAACCTTCTTGCTTCCAAACTGGAACAGAGCCCACAGCTGCCAGATCAGAGACCCCTGAGCCCAGTTCACAGAGAGGAGAACCAGGAGCTCTTTTATGTCTCTAAGAGGGCTGGGAGAAAGGATAAAAGGGGGAAATGTGACTTGAGTCCAGGCTGTTCTGTCTGATATTGTTCATGTAGCAGCACTGATTGTTTGAATATCTTCTGGTTCTGGATTGTGAGGATAGAGAGCAGTACGGCATTGAGCTTCTGTCTGAGTGTGAGTCTGAGCTGTGAATCTGACTGAGAAGAGAATAATGTTTTTTTTTTATTCTGCCTCAAAATTTTTTTTCTTTGCCAAGTGGTGTTACATCCCCTTCAGATACTCTGCACAGACTGCTAGAGAGAAGAGGAGAGAGAGATGGACAGATTAGAGCACACGCAGCGAGAGAGATATACGTCTTGATTTACTTTGAAGCAAGTGTTAATTTCCTTTCTTGAACAAGTTGTTTCTGAACTTCAAGAAATTCATACAACTTCTGAAAGATAAAATACAAATCTTGCTTATCAGGACAGAAGAAATACCGCAAGAAAATGCCAGTGATTTTTCTCCTTTTAACGAAAAGTTGAGAAAAACAACGGCAGTGCATTTCCATCGGCTTGATTTAGCTTAATACATGTATTCACTCCCTTTTCTGTAGATTACAGCCTGCGAAAGATTAAATAAAGTTATTGGATATTCATGGTCAGTGCAGGAGAAATACTGCCGGCTGGCAGGAAAATGTCAGTATTTTATTTTGTGTGAATGGTGAAAAGCAACGGGAGTGTGTCTCTGCAGCTGTTAAACATCGGGCTGGTGCTTCAAACCCACTCAGGGATGAGGGGATTGTTCCGCTGTAACCATAATCTCTGCTAAAACTTGATGGGATTTCCTCTTGAACTTTGCAGGAAATTTGCATTTTACTCGTGTGGAACTACAAGTAAACAATTAAGTACCTAAGTCAATGTCCAAGAAAAACATTTTCACGTGTGGAATTTTATCTTCAACTGGCTGTTGGGAGAATTCATTTATACACTCGTTGTATCCTTAGCAAAAATATTTTAAAATTAGAACACAGATTTGTTGGAGAACTTGACAATCCTTGACAATCATTATTAAATGAGCATTATACAAATGTGTGTTGATATTTTGTATATGTACCTTAATTGTAATAAATATAAACATAATTGCTTTGATATGGATGTTCATTTGAAGGATTTGAGGAAACTATCAAGGATCTCAGAACAACCAAAGATACATTTGGGCATCTGCTATTGGTAAAGATTAACAAATACAGTAAGTGTGAAGCTTGCACACACACAAGAGAAAAAATCAGTTTTAATTCACTTCATTAAACTGATGGTGTGCTGAACAATCGTGTGTAAAACGTGCATAGCAGAGGATGGTTTCAATCCATCAACCTTTAGGGTATGGGCCCAGCAGGCTTCTGCTGTGCCACTCTGCTAACAGATGATGTGGAGTGATTCAGCAAAAAAGTGCGCCCGAGATGAAAAGTCTCAACGGTAACCGCAGACGTAACTTTGAGCACTTGGTTTTTTATAGTACAAATATCACATGCTGCTCTACATGGGCGTGTCTTCAAGATCATTGTGAACCAAAGCTTCTGCTTTCCGAGGCAACTGATTCTTTCGTCATTAATTCCCAAATCTTCAATGAGAATTAGTGAAATGAAAACCAAGCACATGTACACACTCGCATCGTAGCATGACAGAAAAATGATGGAAGCATTTGAGAAATAACAAGAGTAGTCTGAACAGCTCCAGCCTATCAACTGCTTTACGAAGAGATCGCTCCTTCTACACCCAGTTTATAACACTGAAAATGATTCAGAAAGCACAGCAAAGGTCTAAAACCAGTGAATGCCACTGCATACATAAAATGTCAATTTTTCAAAATTAAAATCTTCAGCTTTGAAGGATTGTCATTAATATATTTTCGTTTTTCTCTTTTTTACATAGCAAGCTTTCGAGAAATAAACTGTCTTGTAATTAAGGCTGCATTAGAAAATGTGTATCTAGCTTTGTTCAATTAAAATCGGGACATCCCAGTGGGCAAAAGATGTAGAATATACGTCTATTAAACTCATATATTAGACATATAAATGTGGTCCGTAATTCGTCTAGAATGAAATTCTAATATGCGTATATCATTATACATCAATTAGATCTATGATTATATGTTCATTATACATATATGGTTGGAGTTCTATTATACGGATAACTTTAGAGGACTATTATACATATATGGTTAAAGCTCTATTATACATCAAAGATAGATGTTATAGGTGTAGAAACGAAAGAATCAAACCATTGATTTGTTTTAGAAATTTATTCTGAAAATATACAATTATTCACACCTTAAAAATATGTAGTTCATATTATACATTATATACAATATTGTAATAAACAAATTTAATCATCATAAAAAACACAACTAGTAAACTTCAGTTACAAATTCTAGTAACATGGCAATATATATATATAGTAATGACAAACACAAACTAATTTCATGAACACGCTAATATTTAACTCAAACCCACACTTCGATTCAAATATAAATTTTAAAATTTACAACAATCAATATTTCTACAAAAATATTATTAATGTAGCACAAATGCTACTTTCTAATAAAGACAGAAAGAAGCTGTTTGTTTTGTGTCTCATGGTGATCCTCCTCTCCATCCTAATGAAATGTTTAATATGATCCCTCGAGAAAAAAAAGGAGTCAATTTCCGCCTGGAATGATTGATGCCCCATCAAACATTTTGTAATATCCCTGGAAGTTTATACAGTAGAATACTGGTTCGTGGCTTAAGTTCAAGGTAAACAAGACTAAGGAAACGAGTTGGAAACTTGATGTCGAATTGGAATTTAAATCACCCGGAACATTTCACTACATTGTGCAGTATGTGCCAGAGAGCAACAGCTGATCTCCCTTCGATAGCTCAGTGGGTAGCGTTGCGGACTATAGTGGAAACAGTAGGGAATCCTTAGGTTGCTGGTTCGACTCCAGCTTGAAGGAAGGGGCTTTTTGTGTATTTTGATCAAAGATTTCAATAAACGACGAAGCAGAGGCTCTTGTTCCGAATTTAGCTCACGTCTGATTGTCTTGTTTTCGCCAATATCTGATCTTTGAATTCAGGGACTGCTCTGTCTGCTTTGTACAGTAATTCAAACGTAGATACAAATGTCACGTTTTTATTGTAGATATAAAGGTGTTCTCTGTTTTCAAAGGATAGGTACTTAATTGGCTTTTGGATTTGGTTTTGATTTTGTATCGATGTATTATTAAGTTTGTGCTTTTTGTGTTTTAACGTATTGTGAACTTATTTTTTAAACAAATGCTTACAAAGGCAAACAAGGCACACATACTGTATGTTTATACCAGCGGTGAACTTTTCAGTTTTGTTAAGTGCAAGCTACTACGCACTTTTAGGAGTATAACAGGTTCGATATAAAGTGGCAGAAATATAAAAGGGGGAAATTACCCATACTGCGTGTAAAGCCCTTGCTGTGTCTGTTGTTTTATTGTTAGATAAAAATTGTGTACTGTGCACGAAATGGTGCAGAAACACAATCCTTATTTCTTCATTCCCATGAATTAACTCTGTAGTAAAGAAATCGCAAGAGTGAGGAACTGCGGGCGTTCTTTGATTGTGGTGGATAGCTTGTGTGCAGGGAGTTTCTGCACGTCCTTAAGTCAGTTCCTCAGTCGTGTTTTGGCTTTTTTATGGCACTTTTTATGTCCAAGGAGCTCAATGTGCTTGACATCTCCCAAAGGGTGACAGACCTTTGGGTTATTTGCGAAACTGCTTTATTCCCCATTCTTTCTATACTCGTTGATAAGTAAACGAGAAATCCTGTAAGAGAAAAAAATGTGTTTTAGTTTATCGCGGAAACTAGCACCAGCAAATGTTGCGTTAAAAAATGGTTTAAAATGATAAGTGATCTAATTTAACGGAGCAAATGCTTTTTTTCTATTGGCATTGTAATCTCTTCTGAATGTTTGCGTAGATACTGTTACTGGTTCCAGTTTATGACTATAAAATGTCTTCTTTGTATCATTCTGTATTTATTTGTGAAAAGACAATTAAGTTCTTAACAAATTCCATATATTAAATTTCCGCAATCCATTTAGGCTTTAACAGACAACTGTGCGCTTTCACAGAAAGAGTAACAAGAAGACATGTAGACATGTAGGTTTCCATGTAGACCCAGATAAAGGAAGGTGGGGATGAATTAAGAAGGCACGGACGGGCCTTTTCAATAAAATGAAAATGCGACAGAATTCTGGGGTGTCCCTATACCAGAGATTACGGTAGGCTTCAGAATGGTGATTGGCTGACACCATCTGACACCCCTCTGACTGGGGAAAAAAAAACTTGCTGATCTGTTCTACATAACAGGAAGACGTGAGCATATGCTGCTTCTATTCGAAATGCGTATTTTAAAAGTTTAATTAGGAAGTAAAAACCTTTCAGCGTACACAGATTTCTAAGCTGATCAGGAGGAAGAAAAATGTTTCGCGCATAAAAAGTGGTTATTAACTATCGAAATCTGTTTTATTTATTTTATTTTTATTTAGATTAAGAGTTCCCGTCACCCCCATTTCCATTTAAATCGCAAACCCGTGTTTAATTAAATATTTTTATTGATTCACAATCTGGTGATGCAACGTAAATCGTTATCTTTGTCTTCTGCATAATAATGTTCACCTCTCTGTCCAGCAAATTAATAATAAACTTTATTTTCGTCGTCTCCGCTTTAAAGGTACCCCCGTAATA
Organism: Atractosteus spatula; assembly: GCF_055471065.1. Taxonomy (NCBI): domain Eukaryota; kingdom Metazoa; phylum Chordata; class Actinopteri; order Semionotiformes; family Lepisosteidae; genus Atractosteus; species Atractosteus spatula. Next base: position 44,747 of record NW_028296619.1, on the reverse strand, counting down.
TTGTATTTCATTGCACTTTGACAGATTGTCTTTAAATCAATTGTTGTCAGAATATTCCCACCTCCAAACATGAACAAAATTGCAACGATTTTATTAACTGGCTGTTTCAGTAACTTAAAGTATATATTTAAAGTAATAATTTAACAATATATGTAAATGTTTTAAGATATGTTTGTTGTGAATGTCTGTAGATTGTATCTTATTTTTAGTTTTTGTTTTGTTTCACGTTAATTTTATAAAGGAATCTTGATTAAAATACTTTTATTTTTTCAGACAGAATTCACATTCGCTGCAGCAAAATGGCCTTGCAGATCAGATATCAAGGAATAAAACACTTATCGCGCCCGGTTCCTCAATGGAATCGCTTTAACATGCTAATACGTTGGTGTAACACTCTGTGTCTACAGTACATTGTAAACAAACCAGTTTCCCAGGTATTTTCAACCCCCAGCCACTGTTGTTTCATTGGTTGTTATCCTGTAAAGCACTTTGAGGAGCCACCTTTAAAGGCGCTATATAAAATAAAGTTTATTATTATTATTAATATTGATCATATTTTTCCTGCCAGAACTTGTAAATTGTTGTTGTTATTATTGTTGTTATCCTGTAAAGCGCTTTGAGAAGCATACTGTCCAGCTTGTCAGGTGCATTCTCTTGTAAAATAATAAGTAGAGCTTTGGGCTTGTTAGTGCTCCACTTACAGCAACCCAATGTAAATACATTTTGTCTCCAAATCCACCATCACTTGTATGAATCATAGCCCTGCCAAACGATGCAAATTCCACTGCAATGGTTGTGTGCAGGAATTATTCAGTATGGCATCTCCATGTTCAAGTAAACACTGCTCTGCGTGCAAATGCAAATGCATTTAAAAAAAGTTTTTTTAAAAAAGCCACCTTTAAAGGCACTATATAAAATAAAGTTTATTATTATTAATATTGATGATATTCTTCCTCCCAGGACTTGTAAAATTGTTGTTGTTATTGTTGTTATCCCGTAAAGCACTTTGAGAAGCATACTGTCCAGCATATTGTATTTCATTGCACTTTGACAGATCGTCTTATAATCACTTGTTGTTAGAATATCCCCCAAGAGGATATTCCCCCCAAGAGGATATAGAGGATATCCCCCAAGAGGTATCCAGGTAACAGTGAAACAGGCGTACAGTCTGGGGAGATTGCCCGTTTTCCATGTAAATAGTTCCCTGGTTCCGCACCCCTTGGTGTCTCTCTCTCTGTCCCTCTCTCTGTCTCTCTCTCGGGCCCGCGCTCTTGGCAGGCTTGTCTTGTGTCTCTCTCTCATCTGGGTGCAGGAGTGCTGCTGGCGGGTGGTGACGGAGAAGAAATAAAGCGCAGTTTTTAACTCCACAGGTTTGAGTCTCTGTGTTCGTCCTCAACGAACTCAAATTCATTACATTGGTGTCAGAAGCAGGAGGATGGACAGTGAACGGCTGATGATGTCGGACTCAGAGAAGCGCCGGTTCCCCCAGCAGCCGAGTGACCCCCTAAAGCGCCTTTTGGGGGCAAGCAGCAGCCGCCAGGGGCCGGGACGACCCCTCAGCACCGCCAGTGGCCACAGCCCTTATCAGGGCTACCCCACGGTGACCTACTCAGCGGAAGGGGGGCCCTTTCACGGGTCACCTCAGGCCGTGTGACAGGAAGGAGACGCCAGACCAGCGGGGTCCAGCCCGCCACCCCTGCTCCAGCCTGCGCCAGTGAGACCGAACCGTTATAATGGGGAGATCCCATGGCTGATGTTTGAGGCCCAGTTCCAGATGGCAGACTGGGCAAACGGCTGGTCTCAGGTGAAGATGGTGGACCACCTCGCTGCCGTCCTGGACTGGAAGGCCTGCTAGGCGTTGCTGGATGTACCCGGGGACCAGCGGTACAACTACGCGGCGTTGGCGTCGGCCATCCGGAGGCGTTTTGGCAGGAGAGGGGAGGCACTGGGACTGCTGTGGGCAAGGTTGGCCCAACGCTGCTGCCTAGCGGGAGAGCCGCTGGGTCCAGTCGCCGCAGACGTGGCCTACTTAGCCCGCCAGGGTTACCCTACTCTCCCGGAGGAGGCCCACCGGGAGATAGCGCTCCAGGCGTTCCTCTGGGCCCTGGCGCCGACTGAGGTGCAGCGCCACATGATGCTGGCCGCGTCGGTTCTCTTGGAGCAGGCCCTGGTTCTGTCTGAGCAGGCTGACGCTGTATTCGAGGAGACTGGTGGGCACCAACAGAGGGGCGCACGGGGAATGGTTGCCTTGACTTGGGCCGGCGAGAGCTGGTGGGGCAGGGGGAATGAATCAGTCTCGCGGTGGGCGGGGCGGGAGGTGTCCGGGGTGTGTGGGTTGACCGGAGCGGGAAGCAGAGGTGGCAGCAGCGGGCGTCGCTTTGGCTTGTCGGAGCTGTGGGTGTCGGGGCGAGCGTGCCAGAGCTAACTCCCAGTACGGTGAGATAAGCTTGCCCCTACCCGGTCTGTAAGGCACTCTGTCCACTGTGGGAGGCCTTGGAGGTGAGGGATGGGGTGCTGCGCTGGGGGTGGCAGGTGCCCTCCAACAGCAAGGTCACTGCTTGGCGGCCTCCGGCTGGCCGTGCACTGCATGGAGAACTGCCCCACGGAGCGACCGCGACATCACAAACTGCCACCTGACCTCGCCGCTGGAGGGCACCCGCCACCCCCGGCGCAGCACCCTGTCCCTCACGCCCAAGTCAAGGCAACCACCCACCTGCTGCAACCCCAGGATACAGTCCTCACTGACTGGAGCAAGGTAGAAGCGGTGTTTCACCCTCGCAGCTCCAAAGTGCACGGTGAGCGCCCTGGGGGTCCGGCTGCCTCGGTGCCCGGCAGGACACCAGGCCACAGCAGGGTGATGGTCGAATCGGTGTCGACGAGGGCCTGGCAGGGTCTGCCCTCGGTGAGGCAGGGAAGGAATAAGCCAACTCTTCCCACAGCAGGCAGGGTGAAGCACTCCTTGCTTAGAATAGCAATATTATGGACAATCAATTGACAATAAATATAGAAAAGCACATATTAAATTTGGGAAATTTGGTTTCAAAAGTCCTCATATCAACGATGCCTATACTGTTTTCCTCTACAGTATGCTAATCTATTGTAGTGCATTCGCCCCCCTCTTAGGCTGCGCAAACGATCTTTAAGATTTTTATAGAGAAATAGAGGCTGTACAGTATGCGTTACAATATAAACATTTACTGTCAACCTTTAAATCAACAATTGATTTAAAGACGATCTGTCAAAGCGCAATGAAACCTATTACTCGATTCTTATGGACTCCCGGTCCCGCCAGGGATTAAAAAATAACATGGAATCGCGTATCTAAAGAAATAACAGTATACAGTAACTATGTTCATGCACAAACAGTAGCATGTTACATTATTAATTTGGAGGTCTCCTCTTGCCAGAAAGCACTAAATTGCATTTTGAGTGCGGTTTTGGACTTTTTTTTTAAATTACAACCCATAAATAAGCTGATACTGTTTAGACTTTTTTTTAAACTATTACAGCAGCACAATGTGCTTTTCCACGAAACCTCCGAGAGTAACGAAATGTCTTGCGTTGTACAGCTTTTCAGCTAAATACTGTATATTTATCGCTTACGCCTGACATAAGAGGTGCCCGATAAAAACCGGTTGAACAGCTCTGTTGGAAGTTTCGTGAAAAAGGAGGTTTCGTGAAAAAGCTACAGGAGCTACAGAATTAAAATACAATCCCCTTGTGTTTGTACAGACAAAAAAGGGTGGGGTGGGGACTTTTCACATTTTCATCTGGGAAACATTTTAAGATGGGAGAAAAAATATTGCTGGAACCTCAGTAATCGTTTTTATTTTTAATCATTCAATGCAGATGGCTGGTGGCATGTTCCATAAGAGTATGGTAATTAAAAACCATTAATACTTTCGTTGGAGTTTAAATAAAGTTGATGTTTTATCTAGGGGCTGCTCGCCTGCGTCTGAATAGCGACTTCTAAACTGTGAAAACATATGTCTGTCTTTCCGTAGGGGGAAGGGAATCTGATCTGCAAGGCCCTTTCGATACAAAAGTAAAAAGAAGGCGCTCGCTCGTTCTCTCTCTCTATCTCTTTTGATTATTACATCCAATAATAAAAAATGACACAATAAACATAATAACCATAATAATGACCAACCAACAAAAACAACCATATAAACATAATACCAACCAAAAACATAGATAACAACCACAATACAAAATCAAATATATCAAACCATTAAAGCAAAACCGTCCTCCAATTATCAACAAATCTCAATATCTTGTACAAATTATTCGAAATACAAACCAAAAACAGCCCGCAAACTCTCTCAAATTCTTCCAATTATCATAATCCCACCCCTTATGCAAAACCAAACCCTCCTCCCATCCCAGTTTATCCTCTTTATCATAAACAAAATCCATCTCAATTTTCAACATAAAGCATTACACAAAATCAATACCTCAACACTCCATACTCAACAACGATAATTCACAAACAGCCAGAACATGTAACTCCACATTCCCAAATAGACCTCATTTCCATAGCCCTCTGTCTCCGCTGGCGTTTGTAATAGTTTTTACTTTTAAATAAATTTTAGTAAAGTCATGTATTTTTAAAATCTTAAGATTTCTATATTTATGTATTTATTCGCTTCTCGGCCTTTTGGCCTAAGATCTTGTAGTGTGTGGCTTGACTGCAGCTGCAAGACTTTTGTCAGAGGACGAGAAGGGCGGCGGAGGAGCGGCTGGAGAGCGGAGAGGAGTGCGGACGTACCCTTTTTTTTCGTGGATTGGAGAACGACGGCCAGGAGAGGATTCGGAGCGGAGCTGGTGGCGGAGCGGTTTCCTGTGGCTGGTGCGGAGGGAGCGGAAGGAACAGCGAGCGGCGGCGGGCCCCGGGCCGGGCCACCTTCGGGATGGCCGAGGCGCCGGCCTCCTCTGGGAGGCCAAGAAAAGAGCCAAGCCTGAAGTGGACAATACGCTTTTACTGGAAGGCGAGCATCGACATGACCGGGAGGGATATGTTTGTGGAGCGGATTCTGATGGACACTTTGAAGGTAGGAACCTACGAAGTTCAATGTGTTCAGGGAAATTGGATGGAAAAGTACTTCGATGTCTCGTTTGTGGACGAGAAGACTTATAAGAAAGTGTCAGCAGATTGTGTTGAAAAACAGGATGGGAGATGGATGCAGGCTTTTGAGTGCATAGGACTGGCCTCAGATAATACGCGCTGGATAATTTTGCATATGTATGATCCGTACCTTTCAGATGACGATGTCACAGCTTTTCTAGAAATGCACACCGACTCGGTTGATGGTATTAAGAGGATCAACGATAAAAATGGTTACTGGACAGGGAGGAGGCAGTACCAGGTGACCCTGAAAGCCAACAGGGATCATGAAGGGGGCTATTCACATCCCCCGGCGTTGTTTGCCCTAGGGGCAAGCCTGGGCTACATGTTCTATCGGAATCAGCCCCCTTTCTGCAGGAGATGCCACGAGGTAGGCCATCTGGAAACGGATTGCAGAACAACTCGGTGCACAAGATGTGGTGAGGACGGGCACACGAAGAGGACCTGCAGAAAGAAGGTATGTTCACTGTGTGGGGAGGATGATCATCTCTATAAGGCTTGCCGGAGTAGGGACCTTGCATATGTGGCTGCAACGAAGGGCCCGGCATCGGGGATAGTGGTGGATGGGGAGTCAGAGGAGGAAGAGGAAACAGGTTCTGGATGGGAGTTGGGGCGCGGGGAGGCGCGGAAACAAAGAAGAAAGAACCGCAGAAAGGGTATGGTGACTCAGGATGTGAGAGGGGGTGAAGGACAGGCCAGGAGTACAAAGGATCAGGAGAAAGAGGCACCTCAGGGTGCACCTTCAGCAGGAGTGGTGGAGGAGTCACAGGAAGAGCACGTGGAGGTGCAGGTAGAGGAGCAAGTGAGGGGAACAGAGGAAGAATCTGGCAGAATGGAGGAGGCGGAGGCAATTGAGGTGCGCGTGGACGGAGAGGAGGGGGATATGAATAGAGAAAAAGCTCACCCCAAAAGACAGCGGGTGGAAAGCGAGGAACTTGCAAGTGCTGAAGGTAAGAAGCCAAAAATAAAAAAAGGGGCTCCAGCAGGAGAGGACAGTGGAGGCAGCGATCCTGACGGGATCCCCCCTTCGGAAGATCCAAGGCCAGAATCGGAAGATCAAGCTGACCTCGAGGGGACGGAAGGTTCCCTGCCACCAGGACAGCAGGTGAGGCCATCGCAGTCGTATGGCATGATTTCTGTTTTAAACAGGCCGGGGGAAGACGGGAGCCCCATGGCTTCGTGTCTACCAGACACGCCAGGACGAACGGAAGAAGAGATGGAGCAGGAGGACGGGGCAGGGGACGCCTACCAAGGGCCAGGGACGCCTGATAGTCCTGGCTATGGCTTTGGGTCCATCAGCTCGTCGTCGTCTGAGTCGGATGGAATGGACGGTGAGAGCTTTGCTGGCCCGCCATGACGCTTACCATCGCTACCATTAATGTGCGTGGGTTGAAGAACAGAGGAAAGAGGTTAGCTGTCTTTTCTGAGATAGCTGAAAGAAGGATAGACTTCTGTTTTCTCCAAGAGGTGCACTTGGCAGGGAATAGGGATGTGGACCTATTCCAGAACGAATGGAAAAAAGGAAAATCATGGTGGAGTGTAGGAGGGGTCCATTCGTCAGGGATAGGTGTCCTTTGTGGCTCCCCTGAGTTTGTTGTGAGTGACACCAGAACAATTGTCCCTGGCAGACTTTTGGTGGTGGATGGCAGATGGAGAGACATGGCTTTGCAGCTGGTGAGTGTGTATGTGCCCGCGGATAAAAGGCTGCAGAGTGATTTTCTGAAAGATCTAGAGCCCTGTCTCTACACGAACAGAGGTCTGATAGTGGGAGGGGATTTTAATATAGATTTGACGGACGCACAGGGTGGTGGGGTCAGCTCACTTTTACAAATCACTAGGGGGTTTAAATTAAAAGATGGGTTTCACGGGCTTAAACACTACACATGGGATAATCAACGAGGCATGCAGAGGCGTCTGGATTATATTTTTCATGGTCTAAGGTTGGAGATCCAGAATAGATCTATAACACCTACATGGTTTTCGGACCATGCGTTGTTGGTGCTGACCTTTAAAGTTAAAGAAAATGGCTTTAAAGCTGGTTTCTGGAAACTTAACAAAACGGTTTTAGATGACAGGGAGTACCGGGTCAGGATTGTGCGCCTATTAGGTCATCTTGTAGGAATGCGGAGGAAGTTTAAGACTGAAGTTGGGTGGTGGGAGAGCTGTAAGAGGGTCATTGCTAAGGTCACCATTGACTTCTGTGCGGCCCGAAGGGGAGCAGAGCGGGAGGAACTGACCAGGCTTCAGCAGGAGCTGAATCGGATTTATATGGAGGCTAACCGGAGTGGGGATTTCGATCTGAGGGCCTCTACCAGAGTACGTTCTCTGCTGAGGGAAAAATGGTTGCGGCGGGCCAAAGATTTTTTGTTTCGTCTGAGGGGCACACAGTTGGAGAATGATGAGCAGTGCTCAGCCCAGTTTTTCAGTCGTGTTAAGGAACAACAGGAAAAGATCTACATAGAGAAACTGATCAGGAGGGATGGAGTGGTGACCGAAGATATTTCCGGCCTGATAGAGTGTGCGTCAGAATACTACAAGGCTCTCTTCACTGAGAAGAAGGTGGATGAGCAGGTGCGTGGAAGACTGATGGCACAGGTGCGTATTAGGAACTGGGAGGACAAAGATCTGGACTGCCCTTTAACATCTGAAGAAATAAAGGCAGCCATGTTGGGTTTGCGGAAGGGCACCGTTCCAGGTATTGACGGCCTGCCCGTCAAGTTTTATATTGCTTTTTGGGAGCAGTCGGGGCCTGTTTTGCTAAGGGTTTTTAAGGAGATTTTAGAACTGGGCGAGCTGAGCCCCTCAATGAAGACGGGCATACTGACTCTGATTTACAAGAAGAAGGGCGATAAGGCTAATCTTGATAATTGGAGGCCCCTACAGTTATTGTGCACAGATTATAAGATCCTTGCTAGAGTTTTGAGCAGGAGATTGAGGAACATCATGGCGTACCTGGTGCGGGAAGACCAAACGTTTGCAGTGGCTGGCAGGCGGATGGACTGGAACCTGCAGTTGGTGAGAGACGTCACCGAATGGGTGAGTGACAGAAGATTGCCTTTGATGCTCGTGAATCTGGATCAAAACAAGGCTTTCAATAGAGTCCACCACGGGGCTCTGTGGGAGATCCTGGCAAGAATGGGGGTGAGTGCTAGGTTCATCGAATGGATCCGCACCCTGTACAGGTCAGTGGAAACATGTGTCAGCATTAATGGATGGGTAGGAGGTGGAATCCCGGTCACGTGTGGCGTACGGCAAGGGTGTCCTCTGTCTCCCTTGCTCTATGTCCTGTACATAGAGCCGTTCCTGGACTGTATACGGATAGACCAACAAGTAGAAGGTGTGGTAGTTCCAGGAAGCAAAGGGAGGCAGGTCAAGGTGATCGCATATGCTGACGATATTACCTTGTTTTTGAGCTCAGAAAACAGTTTGGCCAGGGTGCTCAGCATAGCTCAAGAATTCGAAGACTTTAAACAGGAATAAGAGCTCTATCAAGTACTGGGGCACTTGGAGAGACAGGAGTGACACGCTTGGGGGTCTGATGGTGGTGCAGGAGCCTATTAAGATACTGGGAGTACTGTTTCACCCTGAAGATGCTGCTCGCCTTAACTGGGAGGCAAAGATGAGGAAGGTGAAACGAAAGTTGGGGCTATGGCAACACAGATCCCTCTCCTTTCTCGGGAAGGTGGTTGTGTTAAAGGCGGAGGTCATGCCGTTGCTGATTCATCTTGCGGTGGTTTACCCCCTGCCGGCGAGAATGCATAAAGAGCTGGTTCGCACTGTGTTCACCTTTGTGTGGGGCGGTAAGTACGAATACATAAGACGAGCGGACATGTACAGGCCGGTTGAAGAGGGAGGAAGAGGAGTCCCGGATCTTCCTCTGAAGTTGGACTGTGTGTTTGTTGCCAGCCTCGGTGTGATGTTGCACGGAGATCCGGTGCACTTCTGTTTTTTCTTTGTCAGGCTGTGGTTTTCCCATGCGATGAAACATCTGGTGAAGTGGACGAACTTGACGCCTAAGGCCGAGAAGTTGCCTTTGCACTATAAACATGCAGTGCACTGGTTGAAGGTGCACCCGACGGTGAAGGCAGACCTTACCTCGTTGGATCACAGGCGGATGTACCGGATGTTGAGACACGACAGCAGTCCTGCAGTACCGGGGGTGCCCCGAGAAGTCTAGATACGGACACAGGCGAAGCCTTTGGACAACAGACTGTGTGATTTAAACTGGTTGTGTGTGTGGGACAGACTGGCTGTGCGAGAGAAATTATACAGACATGGCTTAACTAAGCAGAGGAATTGTCCTCGGCAACAGTGCCACAAGGAGGAGACAGTGAGGCACGCATTTTGGGAGTGTGAATTTGTGCAGCAGGTGTGGGGGGAGTGTGCACGTTGGGTGTCCCCATTTTTCACGTCAGAAAGGTTAAATTATGCAATGGTATTAAAAGGGGTGGCGGGTATCAGGAAACGGAATGAGAGGTTTCTGGTGTGGCTACTGATTAGTTTAGTAAAAGCGTATGTGTGGCAAGATAGGAATGAACTGGTGAAGCATGGTGTGCATGGAACGGTGGGTGCTGTGGTGTGGAGGGTGAGGAATGACATAGGGAACAGAGTGAAATGGGATGTGCGAAAGTGGGGGTTTGCCGCGGCGAAAGAGCGGTGGAAAGAGTTGTTTGTGTTAGGGAACTGAGTTAGGTGTAGGGCTGTGAGAGTGTGGTGTGAGTGAGTTCTGACTATTGATTAGTTTTATATAAAATATAAAAAAAAAAAAAATGTATTCGCTTCTCGGCCTTTTGGCTAAGATCAAGTTCAAGTGGCATGCCCGCAGTTCTTGTCTTTCCAAAGGTCTAGAAGGCGATCGAAGATCCTGAAGAGTGCTTGAGCTGGTATCGCTCTAGGTTGAGCCTAGGGGGTTAAGGCCAAGCAGCAGCTGAGCTGGGTGGGATCCGGCAGCAACGTTCTCTCTCTCTGCTCTCTCCTCTCCTCTCCCCTCCCCCTTTCTCTTGCTCCGCCTCCTTGGCCTCTTGGCTGGGAATAGGTATACGTGGCCTGCCCGCGGTGCCTGCTTTCTTCCTCGAGACTCGGAAGCGCTATCCGCTCCCTCTCTCTCTCGCTCTCTCTCTCTCTCCCTCTCTCTCTGCCTCCTTGGCCTCTTGGCTGGGAGTAGGTACACGTGGCCTGCCCGCGATGCTTGCTTTCCACCTCGAGACTCGGAAGCGCTATCCGCTCCCTCTCTCTCTCGCTCTCTCTCTCTCTCCCTCTCTCTCTGCCTCCTTGGCCTCTTGGCTGGGAGCAGGTACACGTGGCCTGCCCACGGTGCTTGCTTTCCACCTCGAGACTCGGAAGCGCTATCCGCTCCCTCTCTCTCTCGCTCTCTCTCTCCCTCTCTCTCTGCCTCCTTGGCCTCTTGGCTGGGAGCAGGTACACGTGGCCTGCCCGCGGTGCTTGCTTTCCACCTCGAGACTCGGAAGCGCTATCCGCTCCTTCTCTCTCTCTCTCTCTCTCTGCCTCCTTGGCCTCTTGGCTGGGAGCAGGTACACGTGGCCTGCCCGCGGTGCTTGCTTTCCACCTCGAGACTCGGAAGCGCTATACGCTCCCTCTCTCTCTCTCTGCCTCCTTGGCCTCTTGGCTGGGAGCAGGTACACGTGGCCTGCCCGCGGTGCTTGCTTTCTTCCTCGAGACCCGGAAGCACTTTCCGCTCTCCTCTCTCTCTCTCCTCCTGCGCCTGCACCTAGCTGAGCTCTGCCCACAAGGACAAAGGCCAGGGCTCCCTCGCTGCTCCTTTGCTCTCTCTCTTTCCCTCTGTTTTTTCCCCTTTTCTCCTCTACAGATGGCAGACAAGAGGACACTGATCCGGTTCCACTGGACCAAGAAAACAGAGACGATGCCGACTGCAAAATCCTTTTTCATGACCTTCCTGCAAGGGATCTTGCAGTTGGTGGCCGGAGATCTCTACTGCCTCCAGGACAACAAGACAGAGAGATACATGGAGGCCTACATGGCCACGGACGCCTCGTATGAAAAGGCAACAAGACTGATCAGGGAAAAAGGTAAGCACCCCGGTTTCTCTGATTTCAGGCCGGAGCCTATGAGGAAGACGAATCAGAGGACCATCACAGTTCACACATACAACCCCTACGTACCAACGGAATGGGTAACAGCGTACCTAGGGAGGTATGTAACTGTGGTGGGAAAACCGACAGAGATCAGGGACGACGGCGTCTGGTACAGCAAACGCCAGTACCGAGTCCTCCTGAAAGAGGACCCAGAGGGCGTTGACGGTTTCCAGCACCCCCCGGCTCGCTTCAACATCGGAGCTGACAGGGGGTACCTTTTCTGCCCCAGGATGCCTGATTTCTGCAACAAGTGCAGACAGTCCGGCCACAAGGCAAACACGTGTGACATCGTCAGATGTCACAACTGCAACGAAGACGGGCACCTGGCAAAAACCTGCCGGGCAGCCAAAAAGTGCGATGGATGCGGCGCCGAGGGACACCTCCTTCACCAATGCAAGGTAAACAAACCTTCGTTTGCGCAGGTGGTGGAAGCCGGCCAGCAGAAACCGGTCTCCAGACAAAGGGAGAGAGGTGAGAACAAAGAACCCGCACCTCCCCCGCAGAGACCCTGAAACTGCCGAGGCCACACCCCCAGCCGCACCGGTGCCACAAGATGGCCGCCAGGAAGAAGGACGACCGGAGGAAGAGCCCTGGATAACTCCCAGCAAGAAGGGGAAGCGAAAGCGGGAGAAGAGAGCCAGGGCGGATCCACCTTCGGAAGGACAGAAAAAAAAGAGTGGTAAGGGAGAACCGTTTCCTCGTCCTAGAGGAAACGGAACTTTCTTCCCTCGAGGCCCAGGAACAACCGGAGGAGGCGGCCCAGGAAATGGAAACCCTCCCCCCCGAGGCCCAAGGACGACAGGAAGTAACAACCCAGGAAACGGAACCCCCCTCCCCCGAGTCCCACAGACAACAGGAGGAGGCAGCCCAGGAAGAGGTAACCCCCTCCCCCGAGGCCCAGGAACAACAGGAAGAGGCAGCCCAGGAATTGGAGCCCCCCTCCCCCGAGGCCCAGGAGCAACTGGAGGTCCCCGAAACTCCCGGAGAAAGGGAAGAAAGGAGTCTTCCCGAAGCGGTGGCGGAGAGTATCCTCGAGGAAGACGAGGATTACTTCGAAGCCGCCCTGGAACCCGGACTGATGGTAGGGTTGGACCTGTCCAGCATGTTTACTTTTCAGTCCCCAGCGAGACCTGGAGGGAGCCCAGCATATTCCCCCCAGGACCCGAACGAGAGGAGTTACATCTAGGCTAAACAGTGCCCAGATGTAGACTCCCAAGTTCCAACTGTAAGCACAGAGAGGAGGTTTAACTTTCACTAGTTTAATCATGACTGTGAAACTAACCTTCCTAACAACTAACGTGAGAGGGCTGAGAGACCCGGTGAAAAGACGGGGAGTCTTTCATGATCTGGCCTCAAAGTCTTTCTCAGTTTGTTTCTCACAGGAGGTCCACCTGAAGGATGAAAGCGACAAGCTGACATTCACCAGGGAATGGACGAAGGGAGAATCATGCTGGAGCGTAGGAGGGGTCCACTCTTCCGGAGTGGGAATCCTCCTCAGAAACCCAGAGATGACGCTGGTTTCCTCCTTCTCGGTGGTGCAGGGCCGGGTCCTGGTCGCAGACATCGACTGGAGGGGGCAGAAGTTGAGAGCAATTAACGTCTATGCTCCTACCGAACCCTCTTTCCGGAAGGAAGTGTTTGCTGACCTGGCCAGCTGCTGCACCACCAACAGACAGGTGGTGCTCGGCGGGGACTTCAACATCGACTGGGAGAAGGGGAGCGACGCTAGCTCGGCAGAGCTGGAGTCGCTACTCAAGCAGGTCTCCCTGGTAGATGGCTTCAGACGGTGCCGCCCTAACGACGCCGGAACGACTTGGAAAAACTCCCGGGGAGTGTGCAGCCGCCTGGACTACATCTTCCTGCACACGACCTGCTCCCTGGAGTCGGCGACGGTGTCCCCGGCGTGGTATTCCGACCACGAGCGTTTGACGGTGGTGGCTAACACCAGCCTGCCGGCATTCGGTCGTGGGTACTGGAAGCTGAACTGGGAGATACTGGAGGAAGACGACTTCAGGGCACTGTTCCGGAAAGACTACGTGAGCTGGGTCGATCTGAGAGACGGCTACAGCTCCGTGGTGGAATGGTGGGAGTCGGTGAAGGACAGGACCCGAACCCTGGCGCAGACGTACTGCAGACGGAAGGCGGCCAGGGAGAGGAAGGAAGCTGCACGACTCCAGAGGCAACTCGAGGAGGAGTACAGCTCGGCTAACGGGGGAGGAGCCTTCAATTCAGCCCGGGCATGGGACCTGAAGGAGAGGCTCCGCAAACTGCACACCGAGAAAGCCAAGGCTTTCCTGGTCAATGCACAAAGGGAGCATTATGAAAATAATGAAACCTGTTCCTCTTATTTCTTCAATCAGGTCCGAGGAGCCCAGAAAAAGAGGGTGATCCACAGCCTGAGACGGGGAGACGGAGAGGAAGTGCTGGACGAGAACGACAAAGTAGAAGCGGCCACCGCTTTCTACACGGAGCTCTTTTCAGAAAAGCAGACGGAGGTGGAGGCAGGCGATGCTTTTCTGGAGGGGCTGAAGGCACGAGTACCGGAGGAGGTGAGGGAGGACTTGGAGGGTCCAATCACGGCCGAGGAGCTGAAGGCGGTGCTCTTGTCCATGGAGAATGGCAAGGTGCCGGGGCCGGACGGACTCCCCAAGGAATTCTACACCTGCTTCTGGGACACCCTGGCGGCAGATCTGGTGGAAGTGGCGCAGGAGATCTTCCGCCGGGGGAAACTCGGAGACACCATGAGGGAGGGCGTCATCTCCCTGCTCTTCAAGGGAGGAGACGCCGCCGACCTCAAAAACTGGAGGCCGATCACGATGCTCTGCGTGGACTTAAAGATCCTGTCCAAGCTCCTGACCGGCAGACTGAGAACCGCCCTCCCCCACATCATCCACAGCGACCAGACGTGCGGGGTGGAGGGGCGATCCGTCAGTTGGAACCTCCAGCTGACCAGAGACGCCATCGCCTGGGCCGAGGACCGGAACATGCCCATGATGGTGGTCAGCCTGGACCAGGAGAAAGCCTTCGACAGAGTGAACCACAGCTATCTGTTCAGGGTGCTGGAATGCTTCGGTTTCGGAGAGAGTTTCAGCCGCTGGATTCAGATTCTGTACTCTGACGTGGGCAGCAGAGTGAACGTGAACGGAAACCTGGGGGATTTCATTCCCCAGGAATCCGGAGTACGACAGGGCTGCCCCCTTTCACCCCTTCTCTATGTTCTCTTCACAGAGCCCTTAGCAGAGGCGGTGAGACGGGAAACTGTCATCGACGGCCTGGAGATACCGGGAGGCGCGGGGGAAACCCTGAAGATCTCCCAGTATGCCGACGACACGACGCTGTTCCTGAGGTCGGACAGGGGGTTGAGGAGGGCCCTGCAGGTCATGGAGCAATACTCCAGAGCCTCGGGGTCAAAGCTCAACCGCCGAAAGAGCAAACTGAAGTTCTTCGGGCCCTGGAAGCACAGGACGACGGCGCCAGAGGGTCTCGAGCTCTGCACGGAGCCCCTCAGAATACTGGGGGTTTCCTTCCAGAGCCAGGACAACGAGACCAACAACTGGACCGAGAGGATCGCCAAGGTGAACGCGAAGCTGGGTCTGTGGAAAACGCGGTCGCTGTCCTACACAGGGAAAGTGATGGTGTTGAAAGCAGACGTCCTGCCAGCTTTGGTTTACCTGGCGGTGGTGTACCCGCTGCCGGCCAGACTCAGACGAGCGCTGCAAGGGATGATCTTCGGCTTCGTCTGGGGCGGCAAGTACGAGTACATCATGAGAAACCGGATGTGTCAGCCGGTCGAGGAAGGGGGTCGAGATGTCCCACATTTCCCCCTGAAACTCGACTGCATCTTCTACTGCAACCTCTGTCGGGCGCTGCGGGAGCCCATTGGCCACAAGTACCAGTACTTTGTCAGGCTGTGGCTCTCCGTCCCGATGAGGCACTTGGTCCAGTGGTCAAACACTGGGCCCAAGGCAGAGAGGCGACCGAAGTTCTACACCCACGCTGTCAAGTGGAGCAGGAGGTACGAGGCCACGAGACAGCCAGAGCTCTGCACCAACCACAGAGCTCTGTACAAAGAGGTGAGGGGGCATCTGGTCGCCGACGAAAGGCTGCAAGTTCCCAAACAAGTCTGGGAAAGGACGCAGCCTAAAGAACTGGACAATCAACTGAAGGACCTCAACTGGATGGCCGTACACAAGAGACTGGCCACCAGAGAGGTCCTCTACAGACACTCGCTCACCAGGAACCCGCATTGCCCCCGGGACACGTGTTTCATCGAGGAGACTCAGGAGCACGTGTTCTGGAGCTGCCCCTTCGCCAAGGCGGTGTGGGGCAGAATGGACAACACCATGCAACTCCTGGAGACGGGTGCGGTGCTCAGTTACCAGTACATCCTGCTGGGGCTGGCACCTACCAGATTGGACAAGGGGACGCAGTTCCTGATGTGGCTGCTGCTGTCCCTCACAAAGAAAGGCCTGTGGGACGCGAGGAACAATCTCATCCGGCACAACATCGAGTGGGGAGCGAGGGAGCTGGAGGAGAGGATCCTGGCGGACCTCAGGAGGAGGATGAAGCGCGACGTTGCCAAATGGGGTTTCCCCACGGCAAAGGAGCACTGGAAAGGACTATGGACCCTGTACAGGGATTAATGGTTAACAGCAAGTGATAGGGTTTGGAGGGACTCTCATAATAGCGCAAATCCTCCCACACTTGCAATGATTGATAACGGACAATCACCGCCGTTCCGCCGTTGTTTTTATTACATGGAGTGTTAATGTGTGAGATGTTTTCTTTTGAGATGTTTTTTTCTGATTAAAGTATATTTTATAAGAAAAAAAAATATTTATTTATGTATTTATTTAGTGGTTTCATTAGTGACAAAGGCTAAACTTTCTTGGAAAAATGTATTTTATGTAAACCATGTTATGCTCTTTGTTAATGTCTAAGCCGGAACACATCATTATATCTCATTTTGTATTTCTTTAAAAAAAATCGTTTGCCCAGCCTAACAGTATTGTTGTTATTGTTTTTATCCTGTAAAGCACTTTGAGGAGCCACCTTTAAAGGCGCCATATACAATAAAGTTCATTATTATTACTATTGTTAATTTGCTGGACAGAGAGGTGAACATTATTACGCAGAAGACAAAGATAGCAATTTACGTTGCATTGTGCATTGTGCTGCTGTAATACAGTTTTAAATACTTAAAAGTCTAAACAGTATCAGCTTTATTTATGTGTTTTAAATAAAGGCGATTTAAACGCGATTTAAATCAATATAAATGTTTATATTGTAATGCATAGGTGACTATTCATTGTTATTAAAATGACTTAAATTCGATCATGTTGTGATATTTAGAAATATAAATTTGTTTGGTGTGAGTGAAGTTTTATTTAATCTCTGACCCAGGGAAACTTTTTATTTTTTCAAAGAAATGTTTGTTAAAAAAAAAAGTCATGGCTCCAGCTAGATTCAAACACCCAACGTGTGAGGTGGGAGTCAGGAGCCTAACCCACAGTGCCATGTAAGGAGTGTTGCAAAAGCCCTACAAACAATATCAACAGACATCATACACCGTGTACAATTCTTGTGTTGCGGTACATGAATATAATTATAACGTTATTAATTTCTTTAGATACGCGATTCCATACTATATTCCCTTTTAATCAAATTCTAAAAGTATGCTTGTTGACTCCGGTATCACGTTAGTTAAAGACTTCAATGCTTAAAATGTTTAGGGAGAAATGGAATACTGGTGTGTATGTTTTCTTTAAAGTACCGAGACCAGCCATATACTGTATGTTTATGTTCCAAAATTAATATCGTTTATGGCCTTCACACGCGTTAAAGTATGCTTCCATTCTTTATATGCTAAGCTACTAAGATTTCCCTTCAGTGGTAAAATTCCATATAAATATTCAATACTAAAACGTGCACAGTAAAGACATTTAAATCTTTCTACGACCGACCAACACACCACGAGTGCCCCTGTCGGTCAACCAATCACGTACCGCGGTATTTTGCGTCATCGCGCGTCACAAAGCGCGAGGCCGTAGCCAATTATCTCTGGTACGTCTCTGTGCCGCGCACTTTGAATGGCTGCATCTGTAAGACTGCTAAATAGCCAACCTGCAGCTCCTTCAGCAAATCACCTGTAATGGCTACATGGACACACAGTTTTCACTGTATTCAGCATAACTGCAATACATGTATATATTGCATACACCATGGACACATAACAGCTCTACTCATATTGAGATTTATTCAATTTCAAAAATGTAACCTCAATTTTGTGATTTTTGTGTTTTTGTGATTCTTGTGATTCTTGTGATTTTTGTGAGCTCGCAGAAAAAGACATTTCATTGCCAGAAACTACTGCTACACGCTGTATTGTTGTGCATTTGATTAATAAACTTTGATTTGATTTGAACATAAACGCAGAATCTAATGCGAGAACTTTTTCACGTCTTCGGTACCCCAGGTACCCCATCGTGCTCCCTTAGTCCCAGTAGACCTCTCGTATAAGAAGATATCTCTCATCTATCTGTGTACAGATCAGCAGGGGGTCCACAGCTGATGGGAAATTAAGTAGTGACCTGTGTCAGCATGCATGAGCTGCAAAGGAAAAAGTACAGGAAGTACAGAAAAGTTTATTCCATGCTGAAAAGAGAAAGAAACATGACGTGGACCCTTCTTCAAGTGTGACATGGAATAAACCCTTTACTTGTTCCTTTGATGTTAATTTAGACCAGATCTCCAGCAAATACCTAACAGACTACAATCCCACTGCATAAGGTGTTAAGGACAACCTATACATAGCAGCATCTAAACTGGTTGCTTTCAGAAGCTAAAGACCAGCGCAGGCTGACGTTGCACAAACACAGGGTGAAACAGGGTTTCGGCATGTTTTCTGTCTCCCCCTGGGAGGGAAGGGACAGTAAAATAGCAAGGAAAACACAAGGGAAGAAAATGAAAAAACAGTGCTCACTGCAAAACAAAAAGTAAAAGAACATTAAAAGCATATCTGGGGAACAACAAAAACACAGAATCTAACTGCGAGAGCCTTTTCACGTTTTCGGTACTCCATCGTGCTCCTCCCGTCTAAGAACATATCTCTCATCTATCTGTGTACAGGCCAGCTGGGGGTCCACAGCTGATGGTAATTTAAGTAAGTAGCTGTGTCAGCATGCATGGGCTGCAAAGGAACGAGTAAAGGTTTATTCCATGCTGAACAACGTTTTGGCAGTGGAGTCTTCATTGGGTGTGGTACAGAGTAAACCTTTACTTGTTTCATTCATGTTAATTTAGACCTGATCTCCAGCAAATACCTAAGAGCACCTAAACTAAAAAGTTGCTTTCAGTAGCTAAAGAAACAGGCTACACTGCTCCAGGTAAAACTCAAACTCACAACCTCAGCATGACTCCACTGTGCGCTGCTGTATAAATACCACACGCTGACTGATTGCGCCACTGAAGCTGCACGATTGACTTTGCCTCACAAACTGACGTTGCACAAACACAGGGTGAAACAGGGTTTCGGCATGTTTTCCGTCTCTGCGTGGGAGAAAGGGACAGTAAAAGAGCAAGGAAAATACAAGGGAAGAAAATGAAAAAAATAGTGCTCACTGCAAAGGAGGGAGGAGATCTCGGGTTTCGGCATTTTGTTTCATCGCGCCCTTTGTTCCTCTCTCCAGCGTCCCCTGCCTAAAGTGACGCTTCCCTTTCTCAGCCCAAAACACAAGCGAGACACCAGCAGCAGACCTTGCAGGTTTCCGTAGTGTAGCGGTTATCACGTTTGCCTCATCTTGCACGCTTCTGTACTTCACAGAGGTCTTGAGCCACCAGTCAATGTATTTCCGGTGCCTTCATGCACTCTTGTACCAAACGCGCATTCCTTCTGTATGCGGAGCCGATCATTTGCAATTGGGCTGTGCCGACAGACCAAGACAAGCTCTGTCGGCTCAAAAGCAGCGCAGCACCTGCGAGAACAACAGAAAGATTAGCATCCAGCGGGGGCCTCTTAGTGAGCCCAAGATCTCATCAAGAATCGTCTCCAGCAACAGGGCTGGGCGCATTGTTCCATTCTCCGACCACTCTCGGTGTAAACAAGTCCCTCCTGGTCTCTGCTTGAAATGCACTTTCCTGCGTTTGCTTTGGTGTAACTGGCTTCCCCTGCATGGGCGAATGTGAAGAAGATCCTTAGTAAGTCATTGAAGAAAACCGAGAAGAGGTCAGAGTGGCCTCTGTCGTTCATCAACGATCCAGTCAGGCAGTACTCCTCTGTAAAGCGCCGTTCGTTCACATCGATTAGCTTTTTTTTGCCTTC
The DNA here is from genome assembly GCF_055471065.1 of Atractosteus spatula. Taxonomy (NCBI): domain Eukaryota; kingdom Metazoa; phylum Chordata; class Actinopteri; order Semionotiformes; family Lepisosteidae; genus Atractosteus; species Atractosteus spatula. Next base: position 25,189 of record NW_028296619.1, on the reverse strand, counting down.
ATTTGTGCAAGTAGTAAAAGCAGACGCCCCTATTCTGCCGTGACCCGGTTGCGGCCACAACGCAAAGTACTGACCACTATACGATCACGGCGAGTTACCGAGACACACTTGGCAGGGCGGAAAAGGCTCTGCTCTCTTCGTGTGACATAATTCGGAAAAGTCCTGACGTTGCATTTCAACTGAGCCCCAGTATACATCGACCCTTCGACACTCTGAGTGACAACTCTCTTGCGTGTTTTCTCATATTTATGTAGTTTGCTTGCATGATGCCCTGAAGAGCAGGATTCCTGGTTTTCACCCCGGCGGCCCTGGTTCGACTCCCGGTATGGGAGCGTGTCAGTTTTGCCTTCTGCTTTCCAAAAGATCAGCACGTGTACGAAGGAGCCGCATTAAAACCACTCGAACGTGCAAGAAGAGGGGGCGCTTGTTTCCAACCGAAGACTTCTCGCGTGTGAGACGAACTGATCATTGCTGCAGCTCGGAAAGCTGCAGGAGGTGGGAGGGTGACTCTGGTAGACAGGGCTGACCTTTGGCAATAGGATTTATACTCTCCAAGATGAATTTTGCACTTTCTGGAGAGGCGATTTTCTCCACTTCAGTAGCCCGATTTCGTCGATTGTGTGGAGAGGGCTGTAGAATGTGGCGCCGCCTTTCCTGCTCCGTCCATGACAGGCGTGCTGGTCTCTGGAGAGAGATCACGGTCCATCAGCGCACTCCAATAAAGGCACTGGAAGCAGCTGAATCGCATTGGCGAAGCTCAGCACTGGGCCGCTGGGCATGATTTCCCACCGTTTCCATAGTGTAGTGATTATCACGTTCGCCTCACACACGAAAGGTCCCCGGTTCGAAACCGGGAGAAAACAGACCGGCGCCTTTTGTCTCCACGCACACTGTTTGGGGATTCGCCTAGCGCTGTGATCGAACAGACCCACTCACCTCTTAGTGTGGTGGGATCTGCACAATGCATGTCGCAGCGCTTCCTGCTTTCACCTCAATGCGCGTCCTGATGTACCCCGGTCTCCCGCGTGACAGGTGGGGATACTCACAACTATACTAACAAGGAAGACATCGCTCTCTCCGACCCCCTGCATCGTGTCCCGACCCACCGTGCTGGAAGCCAACACGTGCTGTGATTCCTTTACAGAGCAGAAATGACAACCGAGGAGCCGAGAGAGGCGGGGAATCAAACCCCAGTCTCCCGCTTGACAGGCAGGGATACTTGCCACTATACTAATGTAGAATTTGGGCATTTAAGGGGACAATTATTAATTGTAGCCGTAAATCACGAAATTGATTCTTTTAATGGCAGAATCCAACCATGCGATATAACTCAAACAACGCACACACACAGGTACTAATACACGAGGATACATTTATTAATACATAAAATATGCATGTAAACCTAACAGATCTTATCGTGATGGTTTTCAGAATACAAAAGATATATATTCAATCAGTTACAAAGAGTTACATATATCAAGAGGACATACGTTCAGTATATCATTCATTTAGACCGTTTCGTAATTGAACTTGGTTACAACTTCTACATTAGATACTCAAAACAAGTACATAACTCTTAGGAATTAAATTGATATCAACTGGTTGGGATAACAATTGAATTCTTGAGCTGTAATGCATTGAAGTTGAATACTCATCCAATCTCTGGGGATTCAGATCTCCTGCGGGCTCTCTGGCTCCGTGCCAGGCTGTGCTGTGCTGCTTGCGACGGTGCGCTGCTGACGCTCACTGACCGGCTAGTTAGTGTTGGCTTTAACTAGCAAAGTTTGTGCACAGGAGAAAAGATGACTGTGGGTCCCAGCAAGTCAGGAAGAGGACCGGTTCGTTCCTGATGAAGCGCTAGTTCTGAATAGTGATTCAGCTGTCCACAGTTCCGACCTGTTCACGAGGCTTACTGCTGATGCTAACCTCGGGTGGATCCTCTGGTTACTCTCTGGCAACCTCCGCTCTAGACTCTTAGAACAAAGGAAAGTTCTGGCACTCGGACACACTGGCCGTTCCGTGGTTGTCCGGGCTGAGTCTCAGGATGGTCAGGAGGCGCGCTGCGAGAATGTCCTTCCCTTGGGAGCCTTCTGTTCCTGGGCCGTCCTGCCCTGGAATTCTCCTTTAAATTGTCCGAAAAAGTTCACAGAATTCTTGCAGGCCCTCTGTGTTGCCTGTTGTTACCTGGAGGAACTTCAGCTCGTTCATTGGCTGAAAGTTCCATGGGCAGAGTCCCACGTGGGTTACTCGGCCCTACCAGTCCCTGATTGGTTGATCAAGGTGAGATGTGAGTCACTTACTCCTGACACTTAGGAATGCAGTCCAGATGTCCTTCTGGCACTCCCTAGACAGATGGGCGCCAATGGTTGACCATTGATCATGATAGCCAGGCTTAGCTAAGTGCATCCCCCTTTGGGAGCTGTCCCTTATCAAAAGAAAATATCTTTAAATCAGCCTGCATGAATAGTTTCTCTGTGGCTGCACCACAGAGATGAACAGAGAGATGAGGCCTCATTTGGGAAAGCACCGCAACACTTAATTCTGTCTTATTAACAAGCATTGCCGCTACACGGGTTTGCTTGAACCTTTGATAAAAAAAGTGATCTGATCTGAAACTACCCAGCTTACAATCTCTGAGGTAGTTGTTACTAAATACATGTGCCGTGTGCCTTTACTTTTGTAAAAAACTGGTATCGGGAAAAGTTTCTTAATATTTCTTTTGATTAGCATGCAAGAAAATGTGATCATTACCTATGGAATTTCCCGCCAGCGAGGAGCTTGAATTCACAACCTTGAGATTCACCTTGAGTCACAGAAGAGGTCGGCCTGGTCTTCAGTTTGCCAACGATAAGCTCCGGCAGTGCTCCTCTGTAAAGCAGATTGTTCGGATCGGTTATGTGGGACGGCACTTCGATACTAAGATCGTTTGCAGCACACGCACGGTTTCCCCCCTTCACACAAAAAACATAGACGAAGGAAGCTCTCTTGTCTTGGGCTGCTGACTCCCGGATTTAAAGCGCTCTGGGTGCCAGCTAAGTCTCTAACAAGCACACTATAAAGACAGGAATTACACTTTGCTCACGTCACGCATGGAATGGCGAGGCTACTTGTTCCAATATTATCTAGTCACACCTCATATGGTGCCGATTCCTGGTTTTCATTTAAGAAAGAGCACTGCAAACACCGTAAACAGTGCAAAACGTGTGATGAAAGAAGTCTTTTCCCCCTTTGTCTAAAGCAGAACACAGCGGAGTCATGCCGAGGGTTGTGAGATCAAGATTTCAGTGGAGCACTGTCGTCTACGTCTTTAGCTACATGAGTTGGACATCCTCTTGTACACGGAAAGCAGATTGAGATCCTCTGACATGAAAAGTGCCAGATAAAAGCCATTTCTCATCCTTTCTCTTAGTGGTGGAGCTATCGCATGTAAATGAAGCAACTTGCAAGGCGAGCAGGCTCGGTGCACACCGAACGCAGATGTCTCAGAGCAGTTGAGACGTGTCCAAGTGGCTGTCAAAGGACGGCACTTTGCCGGCGCCGTGGCTTAGTTGGCTAAAGCGCCTGTCTAGTAAACAGGAGATCCTGGGTCCGATTCCCAGCGGTGCCTTTCTTCCTGTCTTACTGTACAGAATTTATCCTTACAGGCAAATCCCATGCCTTTTAATTCAGGTGAATGCAAGTGTTCGTTTCCTTTCTGGAACAACTTGTTTTGAAAGAAATCTATACAGCTTGCGAAAGATGAAACACAAATCTTGCTTATCAGTGAAGAAGAGGTACTCCCAGCAGGCCAGCTAATACCAGCAGTGTTTTTTTTTCACCCTAACCCAGAGAATGGAGAAAAGCGAGGCGCCTGTGGCTCTGCAGTGTAATCAGTTCGCGAGTTCGGCGGTTAGCTGAAAGAGTGGCAAATGGAGCTCGCCCCAGCCCGTCCTTATTCTTTTAAAGAGGATAAAAAATTAACTTCGCCGCCATTACTACCAGCTTTAAAAGACTGCCATGGGCTCGGAAAAAAACACACTACAGATGACTTTTCTGGAACCGAAGCAGAGATTCCTTTACGAACCAACTGATAAAGCTCAGCCAGTGAATACTGTTAACAGAATGTGAAAGCACGATCAACTTTGTAACTGCAACCACAGGAAAAACAGCAAGAAGCAGGCTCCATTCCCCATTTAAATCTGTCGTGCGAGGCATGCTTCTTGAACGCATGAAGTAAATCCCACGATCGCTTTTGAACTTGGACAAAGTACTTCCAAAGGAGCGCTATGCGCAAAGATTTAACAAGCTCAACCCCCGCCAACGATTCGGTGTGAAGAAGCAGAACATTCAAGTTTCACAGACAGAAGCGGCACGCCAGCACAGCCAACATTAAAACGGAGGGCACACTACGATTTGCATTGACACAAAAGTGATCTGGGCAGACGTCGTTCCCTGCATAACGCAAAAAGTGGCAAAGCGCTTTTGGGTTGAGAGGACGCAAGAAGGTTTTTGTTTTGTGCCTTGATGTCAAGCTGAGAAAGCATCTTTAAACACTTTGCTTAGTTTCTCGAGAGACTGCCAAAGAGCAGCTCCCTCCCTTTCATCTGAAGTCAGCTGAAAGGAGGTGGCGACAGAAGCACCTGGCAGCGGTGGGATTCGAACCCATGCCCCCGAAGAGACTGGAGCCTTAATCCAGCGCCTTAGACCGCTCGGCCACGCTACCCGCTGTGCGCTGTTTCTTTGTCTCGTTACTTGCTCGGAGGAGGTCGGGTGGGTTTTGCTCTTGTCGCCCGACTTAGTGGCGTTATGACCGTGGAACCGACTGCACCTGCTTTTTCTGAGATGCTTCCCCTCTCATGGCGAGATCTCGACTTCTTTAACACCTCTGGATAAAGATCTTCTGTGGAGCAGGTTTCAGACCTCTGCGTACAGCACCCTTGATGTCATTTTATCTTTACAGCAGCCGCATTCGGAAAGTTGTGTCTTTTACGTTTTATTTGAACAACAAAACTACATACAATACAAACAAGAGCACATATAACGTATCAAGAACATCGTCAGGGGCACATGCTATAATACAATTACACTTTATGAAAAACGATTACACAAGGTAAATAAAGATAAGGTCCGCACAGCTTGTTCTTACATTTCGAAAGAGTCCGTAAATACCCCTTTACGTCTATTTTGAACTGTTCAAACGTAGGACTCTTCCCAGACCATTTCACTTTATACCAAATTCCTAAACGAGGATGCATCTCCTGTTTTAGAACTATTTTGGCCATGTGGCTTATACAACACACCCACAGTATTCTAATGGTGGACTGCAGATCTGTGCTATAGTTCAGTCGAATTCGAAGGATCCAGCAATCGTACTGGATTTGACTGGGATTCTGAAATGTCTCTTGCAAAAGTATTCGGGTTTGCTTGAACCTTTGATAAAAAAAAGTGATCTGATCTGAAACTACCCAGCTTACAATCTCTGAGGTAGTTGTCACTAAACTCGGACGTGATGTGGCACACATGTGCCGTGTGCCTTTACTTTTGTTAAAAGCTGGTATCGGGAAAATTAAAGTCAAATCCCAAAACAGTAACATATTTAAGAGTAAATGCCTCCTAATAGCTAGCAAGCGCTCCTAGTTAGTAAAGTTGTTTGTGTCCCTGCCTGTCACGTGGGAAACCGGGGTTTGATTACCGACGGGGAGACAGCTAGTTTTTTTATGATCAGATTCCAATCTTTAATGCTGTGTGTGAGAACTTACGTAACTTTCCTTTTCTCACATTTTCTGACGACTATTCCGAAGGAGCGCCCTGTCAACTCCTAATACTTTTCAAAAATCTGCCTGCATGTTTGATTATTTTTGTTTTATTTAGAAAAAGTTCAATATTGATCATAACTAAAGAAATTTATGATCAGAAACAAAAACAAAATGTTGAAGATGCAACTCGATCTTGAATCAGAGCTGGGTGACACGGGCTTTTGTTCTGATATGGTTGTACGAGAAACAGGAGGAATCTCTTCTCTCCTATGGAGCATGAGCTGAATCAGGAATGAGACATGTCATATATCAACGCATGACCTACATCGTAAAACTAAAACTAAATTAAAAACTAACATTAAGTTATCAGAGACATTCATTTATATACAAACAAGAGACAGACAAAGCAATAATTCTACATTAACTTGTCCTGCACTGATCAGACTAATTGAAATGGTCTGATTCAGAGCCTGTGCAGCTTGTGCTAATACAACAACGCCAGTATTGAACCCTCAGCACCATACTGACTACTGAGCACAAGTTCAGCTGCTCTCCAGCTTTGTTACGCACGTTTTTTTATTGCAAATGGAGCTGATCTCCAGACAGTACAGTGTTAATTAGTCAGCAGCCTCTACTAGTAATACATCGCCCCTGTCCAAAATCTCTAGGTAAAAAAAACACATTTTATACATTTGTCTGCTTAAAGATATAATCTCTTTAAAAAAGACAAAGGGTTTGTGTGTCAATTGTTTCGATTAATTTCGAACGCAAAGAAAAGTAGTTTTATTCCAAGAAATCACACATTTGTCGCATCCTCCATACTATACTTCTCTCTTGTAGTAGTAAAGCATTTTGATTTAAACTGAACAATATATTAAATGTTTCTTCTATACACTTACGATTAACATAGGCAGCCTTGAACGGATTGCGGAAATCAAATATACATCTGGATTCAGAGTGTGCTTTCCAACTTTTGTGTAACATTTTCCTTTGATAGGGCGGAGTTGTTTTTAAAATCTGGATTAAATAAAAAGGAGTGACGTCAGTGTAAAACAGCTTTCCTTCATGGGGAACAACAGTTGTGTTCCATATTTCTAATTATTTTGGTTTCAAGATAGCAATTTAGTATGAAACATAAAAGCCAGCTGGATAAATCTGTTACACGTCATTTACAATGGTCTTTCAACTAATAGCCCACGCAGGGATCAAACCCCAACTGTTGGTACGAGTTGCATAAGGCTCTGCAACATGCAGATGAGAAACTAACCTCCGCTTCTTTATTATATACACAGTGAGCTATATATGCGGGCTTACTGGCCCCTACGGGCTCTGTATTTGATTGCGGTACAAGACCGGCCATGGAGAAATGAAGTGAAGAGGGTGTGTTCATTAAAAGGCTCATAGCGTCCCTGGGAGGTCTCAAACCACCACCCTTTTGGTTAACAACCGAGCCACAAAGACTCATGTACAGCTTAACACTTCTCGGTCTCAGTGAAAGTGATACACTCCGTAAAATTTCTGGAGAATCATTTGTCAATTTCCCTACGGGATTAATAAAGTATTATCTATCTATCTTAAAGGAAAATCGCCAACAGTGGCCGATATCTATTGGAGTTATTTTCATTCTATACTGCAATTTCTGAAGGGTACCCTGTGAAAATACGAATTTTGACGAGAAGGGATGGACATATAAGGTCAGCAGGCTTGGGGAATTGGACCTTATGGTGAAGGCTGCGGGCTCAGCATCAGCAGAACCTGATCAGTATCGGTTGACTCCGATATACTTTGACAACTTAACTTCTGGATTTAGAGACATTTACCTTAGTGTCGGTATACTAAGATGTTTTGGTAACGAGGAAGGAGGGACAAAGCAAATTGGCAGAATGTGTGCTATTTTGTTGACTACAGTCCTCCCATGCCAGAGGGTCAATATTAAAAAAAAACCTAACAGTATAATCTCTTGTACTTCACAATTTAACAGTGTCTGTTACATTGTGTCTCACACCTCAGTGTCAGAATTGTGAGACGAGTTTGTAATCAGGAGGGAGGGCCATAGCAATTCAGCAGAAATTGCATTCACCTTTTCCCAATGCATTCTCACATGCCATTTTCTCACATGCCATGCTCAGAGGGTCATATTTTTAAAATGGTATCATTAAATGTCCTGAAGTTCAGGATTTTGACAGTCTGTTATATTGTGTCTCACACCTTGATGTCAGAATTGTGAGACGAGTTTGTAATCAGGAGGGAGGGCCATAGCAATTCAGCAGAAATTGCATTCACCTTTTCCCAATGCATTCTCACATGCCATTTTCTCACATGCCATGCTCAGAGGGTCATATTTTAAAAATGGTATCATTAAATGTCCTGAAGTTCAGGATTTTGACAGTCTGTTATATTGTGTCTCACACCTTGATGTCAGAAATATGAGACGATTTTAAAATCAGGAGGGAGGGCCCTAGCAATATAGCAAACATTGCATTTACCATTTGACAATGTATTCTCTCATGCCATGTTCAGAGGGTCGTATTTAAAAAACGGTACAGTACAATGTTCTGAAGTTCAGGATTTTGATAGTCTTTTCCATTGTGTCTCTCACATCTGTGTCAGAATTTTTAGACATTTTTATAACCAGGAGGTAGGTTTGATCACCCTCTGCTCATCCTCAGTTAACCATATAGTCTCATATGCCATGTTCTAAATGTCCCATTTAAAACTGCTATATTAAAATTTCTTGTAAAATGCAAGAGTTTGAGACTTTTTATGATCAGAAGGCAAGGTCGTGGAAAATATGCAGAAAGTGCCAGTGAATTTACGTTTTGCCTTTGTCTTATTTACTCGTGGTATAACATGCCAGTTTGTTTTATTGTGAGTTGTGTTTCTGAAATGTGCTTCATACAAAAATGCAATTTGGACAGTCTCTACTTACATATTCCCCTTTACTGAGGAAATGTACAGTAATACATCCGGATAAGTATTTTTAAAAATGACTATTTAAATTACTCATTTAAAAATGAGCCATCTACAGGCGAAATACGACATAACATCACAGCAGCAGCATTTAAGATGGAACGAAAAACGCAAAGCAGCAGCTGGCGAATAAGAAGCCAACTTCAGCCTCGTTAATGCAATAGCATTAGGTGAGGTGGAAAAATATTTCTTGCTCTGAATCTTAACATTTTTATAGGAGGTGTTCTAGGACTTCTTGCCTCAGAAAAAAAAACTGCCAGTACATCACTTATTTCTAATCCATCAATAGCAGCAGTGTTATCAGTACTGAGCCCTAAATGTAGGTCCTATCATCATATAAAAAGTCGAAAGTATCGACTGCATTCAACTGATAAAATGTATCTTCTATGAGAGTTATATCTTTATCCAAAATACATCGGAAACAAATTTGCACGTTTTTTGGGGGGGATCCTGAAGACTGAGACTCAAAACTTTTTTTTTCCTTCTTTCCAGGAGGAAGGATTATTCAGATGCAAACATTGTCCCAAAATCAATGTACTCTCCATTGATATTCAAATCCTCAAATTCTTCATCTGAACGTCGATATTGAAATATGATATCGTACAAATTGTGGTTTTCTTTTTAAAGCAAATTTTATGCTTTAAATTAAATAAATTTTATTGATTATGAATGTGCCGGAAATTTTTCAGTACTTTAGAGGGTTCTGCCATTTTAGATGTTATGCTGTTCCTGTCTGATTTATCAAATGTGTCATTTAAATCTCCAGTCATTTCTATATCAGTCTGAATGCCTTGCAGTAAAGATTGCAATTCATCCAAAAATGCCAAGTTTCCCACTGGTGATACATACAAGGAAATGAATGTATATTTTCCCCCCAAATCAACAAATTTAAAATCAAATACCTCCCTCATCTGCAGGTGGAGAGAATAATGTCAGAATAAATACAGGTTTAAAAGTCAGGAGCATTGATAGTCCTATTTTAAAATGACACTAAAATGCTCACAATATATTAGAAAGCTCTGTAAAATGCAAAAATAATAAAAAAAATATTAAAACAAGGTACAAAGTAATAATACACAGTTATAAAGCTCAGGAATTATCAATGTGAAGTTACAATGGGTTGATTGTGTTTCATGTGATATAAAAAATAAAATGTTTGCAAAAAATCCACTTACAATATGCTAAAAATGGCAAGAATACTTAACCTTTTACTACCAGTGACTTATTTAGCCAATGTCCACCTGGAATTTCCTCCCCCTTAAACATTTGTTATATCTCTGCAGCAGAACATAGCAGGAGCCTGGTTCAGGTCTTAAATTGAAGCTAACCCCTTTGGCTTTGAGTGTGAATAGTCAAATTTCTTATATTTCTTAATGTGTCCACTCAGCAGACAAACATATGAAAAAAAACAAAAAAAACAGTTTTGGCGAACATTTTTTTTGGTCTTCAGAGGTCAGATTTTCAACTATATGCATGTCAAGGGCCTGGGAATGATTTGTAAACCTTGTTCTAGGTGGCTACTAGCTTGGATAAAAATTTGGGACAAATTGATCAATTAGAAAAAATTTTACATCATGTTTTGTGAAGACTGGACCTGGAATGAAATTTCCGGCCTATAATAAAAAATCATAAAAATATTGAAAATAATAAGAATAAAAACCATTGCAATTGCTATAAAAACCTTAAGACACTGCTAGAGAGCCTTTATCTGCTGTTATGCAATGAAAAAAAACCTCAGAGTTGCCTTCTGGTGTGAAAAAAAGGAGCACTGATAAGAAACTGATAAAAAACTGATTGATTATCCCTTCTGAGTCAATGATTGACAGCTAAAAATGCAGCCTGAAGCTTCTAGAGGAAGTCTCACCCCCTAAGGGCTCTGAATGGCTGAAAACACAAAGAATGACAGCGTTTTTTACCAATCAAATCGCCTTATTTCTGGCGCTCATTCTTCAAAAATTTATTACGTAATCAGTAACGTTTACTAGTCTCTAGCTCTTGAGATAAACTAGTCTGCGTTATTTTGGATATATATCATGCTCCAGAATAAGGTAAAAACATGGGATATATATATATTTGCTGGTTTTTGCTTTTGCGGTTTTGTTGGTAAAAATGTATGATATTGACATGTTGTGCTTGCCGGGTTGCCGTGTGTTTCTATTGGGATTCTGCTAGTTCATTAATTTATTGGTTTATTGCATAATAGTGTCATGTCTGTGGAAACAAACTTTATGGTTTTGTTGTGGTGATATTTGAGAATACGTGCATGTGAGAAAATTTGTGGAGCGGTTTCAAACAAACGTTGTTTATCTCGCGTTTATCTTAAAAATAAAAAGTGTCATTTGGGGAGACAGGAGTGGTCCTCGGTGACCGCGATCCGGACTAAGTTAACAGGTGTGTAATTTAAAAAAAAATAAAACAAGTTAAAAATAAATACTAAATGGGTTTAACATTCAGGAATGTAATTGGTCAGATGCTTACGATAAGTGATGCTGGTGTTTCGTGTGATTTAGCGAATTCAAAAAAATATTCATTTTAAAAACGGCAAGAGCTCGTATGAAAAATAAGTTCTTAAGTATCTTTGTTACAACAGCCGCGCCAGAACTATTCAGATACTGTACATCAGAAAAGTACCTGAACTTGACTGGTTTATATTCAGTTATGTGCATTGGGAACGAAAGGGAGACTTAGATGGATTTTATTAGGGTTTTAGGAATCAGAAAATTTATTTCTACACGTTTATGCCTACGAGCAGAAATAACTTCCTGCTTTCAGCGCTTTTTTTGTTTCTGCTTGTAACCTCGAACAGAGAAACCCAGTACTGACTCACAGAAACACCCCGGAGTTTCTGTGTTTCTGGGATTTAAGAGGGATGTATGCAGCGGTGTTACTAGTCTGGAAGGAGGAGACGCGCATTCCGCACGGGGAGCGTAGAGCAATGAGCCGCACCTGCTGCGCGCTGAGTCCTGTCCTATATAACCGCTGAGCACGGACACACAGAGTCTCCAGCCAGTGTTGGAGATTTATGATTTCAATGTTTTTTTTTCCTTTTGAGCAGAAGCTGGGTTTCTTCCTCTAGTTAAAGTTATTGGAGTTGTGGTTACTGTGCTAGACCGTCGGGAATAGCGCTTTTATTTATTTTTTTGTCAAGCAGTCTGCTGTATACTGTACGTGAAATAAAGATAAGAGTGCTTTCTTGATACTTCACAAGAGTATACATAATCCACGAGCTGTATTAAAAAAAATGAACTGGAAGAAAAGCAATAGGGCTGGAGTTTATAGACTGTGATGCAAATACGAGAGTAGGAGAGGAGGGGACTAGTTCAGGAGCACAACCGGCCCTCTCCTGCCCATTCTCCCACCAGGGTCTGTTGTAAGCCAGTGTGAAATTCAGCTCCTTGCAGTTCAGCTTTCGATCACTCAGCTGCATTGCCCTGGGAATGTGGGGCAAATAAAGGAGATAGCAACCAGACTAGAGGGAGAGTTTTTATTCCTAAGGAATGACTTGTTTTACAACAGCAGACAACTTAAAGAAACAAAAACCTCTGTTCTGCTGCTCCAGGTTGGTTCCACTGGGAACAAGTGTGGCCAGGAGCTCATGAACAGTAATTAGGGGTTGTTTCCACAAGCGGGGCTGGAGTAAGTTAGATGTCAAGGGCAATAAAACTCATTAGACCTAATTGACCAGTTAAAGTGAGTTGTTCTGCTTTCTGCACAGAAACCAGTGCTCTCTTCTCAATGTGTGGGTGAGTCTCTCAGTGATATAACAGCTAGGCAGGACTGCCACTGTGGTCTATTTCATCACCTGTGACCCCATCTTCCAAAGACAACAGTCCAATCTAGCATAGAGTGTCCCGGACTGCTCCGTCAGTGACAGTGAGAGGTTTATCTTGTCTCTTGTTCCGCCAGAATGTAACAAATAGTGACCCCTTAATGGAGGAAACTTCAGCTTTTGTAGGTAATTATACCACTTGACAATGTTACAGGTGATGGGGGGGAACCCCTAGTGATCCCACAGTCTCACATAGACAATGGCCAGTCTACACAAACCTCCAGTCAACACAGCCCTGACCCCTGTTATGTCACCCAGGTCTACTCTGTGAGACAATGATTATTTAGGAAAATTGTAAGGAATGCATTCCAAAGCAGTCAATGGAAGTATGGAATTAAAATAGTCAAGTCTTGATAAATAGAGTATATTATCTATTTATTATACCTTTACATTGTGACAAAAACAAATTTCAAGTCCATTATGAGCACACACAGCATATTAAAGATGGGTCTCTGCACTGTAAAGGAATCTCAGTTCACTTATAAAAACTTTAGCTAATAAACCTGAAATGTCATTTCTTTTACTGCTTGTTCTTTAAGGTACTAACTCATTGACATTATGTAGATTAAAATAAGACTATTCACAAAGAAAAAGCATTTATCACAAATGTATCATGCCAAATAAACTCTAGTAATCAAGAGCAATTAAGAAAAGGAAACAAAACCATCTTTTGAGGATGCCAGATAGAAATGTAAACACACACTCACACGTGGGGCCAATCTTACCAGAAATCAATTAACCCACCAATGATCTTGGACTGATGTCTGAAAACCAGAGCAAACAGTACAATATTAAGGTACTAAAGCTATTAGTAGAACAGATCTAGCTTCTCAACATAATACTTATGTCTGAACTTCATTGAATAGTGACACTTCAATCTTTCATATTCAATATTTTTCACAAAATCAACAGCTGAGAACAGACCGCCATATACCTTTATCCAGTGGTTTTCAGAGCAGAGACTTCCGTGTGGGCAAGAGTTCTTTCCCTGAGGTCCACTGCACTTCAGCTAGCCACGTTCTGGCTGGGTCGTGTGTACTCCTGGGAACGTCGCCTGTAATGAATATTGGGGACTTTGTACAAATTAATAATGTGAGCATATAAATATGATTTGTGTTGAAGCCAAACATAGACAATCACTGTTAAAACTTGAATTCAACCTCCAGTGTCTGCTTTTGAAATGCTGATCATCACCCGTCTTCTGGCTTCTAGATGGACGTGTTAATGGATATTTCTTGTCTTCTTTTTTTTTCCCCCATATGCTCTTCTCTGTATCATTAAGTACTTCTGGGTCATTTCATGTACCTTGTGGCATCTTGGCTGATGGTGAATGGCAGGCAGCTGCTCTAAAAATAACATGCCTATTAATATGATGTTGAAGACAAAACCAAAACAAACAACTTTGTTTTGCACTTTACAATTTATCACAAGCTTGTCATATTTACAGTCATCAACTGATTTAGGCTGCTGTTCCTGTGAAAAATGTCCTTTGTTTAAGAAAGATTCAATTTAAAATCTTTAGGTTTTAAATATAAACCACTGGCAATGTGGTAATCACTTTTACAACTTTTAAGAAGTTGCAAGATATCTCTACAACTATGTTGTCCTTAACCTATTCAGAAACTACCACTAATATTGTAAGAAATTGTTCTCTAGACTCTAGATCTTGTGGGCTCTGTTCTCGATGAATTGGAAAGGTGTCGTTCATGAAGTCCAGTACTCTGTCGATCTCTCTCTTACCAAGAGACTACCCATCTAACGCTGCAGGAAACTCCAGTGCCTGGTCTGGGAATGCTGTGCTATTCAGATTCTGTCAATAAATTTCAAGAATGGTTCACCTTTTGGTTTACACTGTGGCATTTCTTTGCAGTAACAATTGAGTGGGATAGTTATCTGCCTTCTATACTCTTCTGAAAATCATGTATCTTTTTAGCAGTCCCATATCCTTTCCTTATATGCTTGCTGATGAGAATGAGAAATGCTATTTTCAAGACATTAACACGAATATAATTTTTACATTAATTCCAAGGTACAAGAAAATGAATATCTTCAAAATATGCACTTTAATAAACTTACTTAGTTTCTTTTTTGGAAATGGTCAGTGAACCAACCACTCCAGAGCTTGTCCTTCAACCTTGAAATTATTTCCTGGAAATGCTGTAATCACAGAGGAGCTCTTCTCCCCTCAACAATGTCCCTTTTTGTCACAGACAGAATTATGACAGGCTGTTCGTTGATTATAAATGACTTTCTTACAGCCCTTACATTGTCTTTTCTCTTTGATGGATTTATCCATCTTCCAATTTGCCTCCTTATCCGGGAGGCAGGCTCAGTGTTTTTCACGAGCATCAATGCACAGTTTTTGTGCAGGTTCATCTGAAAAGAAAAGACATCTCATGTCTCCCTCTGTCATCTGTGAGCTTCAGCAGTTGTCTTTGTGATGACCTTGCCGTTGTAATCACACACCACCTCTCCCTTCTGGAAACACCTGGAAGTCACAAACTTCTTCCCCTTCACAGGATCGTCAGTGATGCTCAGGCCTTCCCAGATTTGATACTTTATCAACTTTTTAATTTGCATGCCATTTGGTGGCAGTCCTGTGTTGGGCTTCCACTCCTCAAGCACTTCAGACACTGTTGATACATTGGCTGACCAGTCCATCTTCTCCGTCTCCTTTCACAGCTGCTGACCTGGGCAGTACAGCACAGTTTAGTGAAGTAAAGATGAAACGGCTGATAAAACACAAATAAAATGCAATTAAGGTACATTCCAGATTTTCTTAAATACCGTACATGATTGGAGCTATGCAGGTGGAGGTCTTTTGTTCGGTATTAACATGGATTTTAATTGGCTTCTATGAAAATTGGCCATGGTGTGAGTGAGTCCTGTGATGGACTGGTGTCACATTATGGGTGATACAGTACTTTGCATCCACTGCTTGCCAGGATGGTTCCAGTTCTACCACAACCCTGAATTGAGTGGATGGGTATATCAATGTAGCCATCAACTTGCATGTTCCTCTTCTTCACTCAATGCAAAGGAAGCCAGCTGTTGTTTGAGGTTTTGTGCTCTTTAACAGGAATTATGACCATTTTTGTGCCCACTTGTTGAAACAACACTTTCTTTGCACCCATTCCTCAACCTGTAATAGCGAGAAAATAAAAATGAATACACCAAACTGTAAAAATCCCATCTATGTAATTTCTTACTTTTGTTGTATGAAAGTATTCTTACTGTCATGTTCTTTACCACCCCTGGGTGCTACAGGTGCTTCAGCTGGAGAAAGGCCTGCAGGTAATACAGTACAAGAAGCTGCTCAGGCAAGGTGATGTCTTGCCCAGTCTGTGCAACACATCTCTCTTTGCAACACTTTGCAACACCTTCCAGCAATCCTTCGTACTTGGTTCTGGACTCTGCAACTGTCTATATCTGTGGGAGAAATTAATACTCATCAACTTTTTTTGTATTCAAATTAAAAGTACAACTGAAAGAAGTTTTAAAATGAAAATGACCTATTTTTAGTAATCTCTTGGCAACATTCTTACTGTTCTTCTTCTGAATATCCTTTAGGATACTTTGGAAGTTGATGATGAGGTTAGCCAGGCTGGGATCCTCTACTTTCACACTGATATCATTTAGGATGTAGCCCGGAAAATGGTTTATGTTCTTAATATAATTAGCAATGATTTGGTGAGACAGTCCAGTGGTCTTCATTTGGTTACAATAATTGTTGTTTTGGATAGGCCCTTTACAAAGTTTAAGGAAGATGCAGATGGATCCATAAAAACAGGAATCTGGAAACATTTTCTACCTCACAAATGTAGAGTCACTATGTTTATGGCTGAGATTTCACATGGGTGAATTTTAAGCTAAGGAGTAAAAACATGTGCTATGGAAATATCACTGCTCAATTTTAAATGCCTTTAAAAATAAATACCTCCTGAGAGCAATCTGCCACTCCAAGATCCTTGGTAAGGTCCTGTTTAAACCCAGCCAGGTGAGGAGCATCCAGGGAGTGCGTTCTGTCCAGTCCAGCCTGGGTCACCGTCTTCCTGAGAGCCTGCTGATGGCTTTTAAGAACTGGGAGGACAGTAGGAATACAAAATACACATTTAAACATTTTTACTTCTAAGACAAACTAGAATACAAGTATAAAACAAAAGATACATTTGGAAAAAATAGAAAGTTCTCCAGAACTCACATCTTCCCCTTCCTCTTCCACTTCAGTCTCTGGCATCTCTTCCTCCTGGACAGCAGCCTCTTGCTCAGGGCATCTGGACCACTGGTATATCATTTTAACATACCCTTACATAAAGGTAAAGGTTAGAAATGAAACAGAAGAACCCTTATAAATTATAAATATCTTACCTTGCTGATGTGTCTTCAGGATTCCACATAAAACAGTCCATGGACTCCGCCAGTCTCACATTCTCACCACACATGAGCCCTATGCTCTTGCAATCCCCGACCTGCCCATTCCTCAGGTGATTCAACAAGTCCTTCCTGGCCTGGAGAAGGAACTTGCTGATCTCCTCTGCTGAGGCTCATTTCATACACACCCTCTTTAGGTGAAGAGGAAACTGGTCAAATGTCTTCAGGCAGGTCTTGCACACCAGAGGAATCCTCATGGGTCTCTTTTGAAAATAAATAACTTTTGTGTAAAGGAACAAGTCAAGACTGTTTCAGTTTCTTAACCGAGCCTTAATTTTCTCTCCAATAGCTTCACCATATTGTTTATTGAATTTTTATCAGAATTATACCTTGCTCTAAAATAATGACTTTATAAAACAACTTAACTCTTACTTGGTCTTGTTCGCAGTCTTTCCAGTAGAAGTCGTTGTAGAATTTAAGAACTGCTGTGATAATTTGATCTGCCCGAGTGTCCTTCCCTAACCCAGTATTGATAGCTTGTGTACTGTAGGGTCCAAAGGTGGTGTTCTGCAATTTCCTCCCATAATGTTTCTTTGATCAGTTGGAAGCAAGTGTGAAAGCTTCCTCCCAGTGGGGAAGCTCAAGATCCTCTAGTTGTATGACAAATTTTCCTCATAGTGCTCTTCGAGGATCTGCAGTGTGGTGTGAAGCCAATTTTTGGCATTGCTTACCAGCTTCAAATATGTGAGTTTGGGTGGCTTGGCAGGTTTTATGAGTTCCTCGGTCTTCCGTCGTAGGCTGGCGGGTGCTCGGTTCTCCCGTCCAATAAAACTGCTGTGTTTTGTTAATGGTGGACTGTTTGGATCATTTTGTAGATGATCCTGGTTCCTTGTTGGAAGGTATCCTGTCTGTTTGACATGTTTGTTGTGTAGGCAGTGTGGAGGGTGACCGTACGGTTGCGTACGTTGTCAACTCTGGATTGATCCATACTTACCATTTAAATGCCTAAAGCTTCGTTGACACCATTAGGTTTCCACTGTTAGGCAGCTTTACCTCTGTAGAATCTGTGGCTCCATAGGAAGACAATCTTGCCTTTCTGTGTGTCGCTATGTTTCTGCCTGGGTCTTCTTCAGGCATTGTTCTGGAACACTGTGTCCATGCTGGCCTGTTTTTATCCTGTTTTGTAAGGGGCAGTGTGTTGTAGTTCCTCCTAGGGGGCTAGTTTGTATCCTATGGTCTGTGTTCCTTCTGTACGTTTCTGTACGAGTAGGTGCAGTTTCAGTTGGTGAATGGGTTTCTGCTTTCCCTGGTGGGGATTATGCATGGACCATTAACATCTCAATAGGAAATCAGGGTCTTTTTGTTTTCCTCCCTAGTAGGACTGTGCAAGCTGTGCGAGTTTCCATAGCTGATTGGTTTCAGTTATTCTTCTGTTTGTTGCGTGTTAGTATGGTGAAGAGTTCCAGTCCCTGTAGGGTCTGGCTATTGAGGAGAGGGGAACAAAGCTCCTTCTCCCAGATTTTATCCGAGAGGGGACCATCTGGGACAAGGAGAGCACTCTCCTTCCAACGACTAAAACCCTCCCGGTTTTTCTGATGTTCAGGTCTTGTGTAAAGATAGTATTAAGTCTTTTGATCCACTCCCTTTCCTTTTTCTTTCTTTCTATCTCTGTCCAGTTGGGGTTGCTTTCCAGTCCCGTGGTTCCTGATGTACCTGTGTTGTGTCAGCTGGGTTCGGATGGAGTTACCCGTTCCCCCCACATAGGTCACCCCGCACTTTTTGCACTGGATGCTGTAGATGGCGTTATTGATGTTTTCTGAGAGTGCCCTTTGCAACTGGAAGATTTCTTTAGTTTCTTTGTTTTGGATCATTGTTTTCTGTTATGAAATGTTTGGCTCTTGGTGTATATGATCTGTTTTGTACAGGTTTTAGCTTGCTTTGGACTAATTAATGCTGAAGGTTTTTGTTTTTTTCTGTGTGCAGATATGATTTTGTGCTCCCTCGGTATGTTTGTGTTTTCTAATATCATGGTTTTTGGTTGGTTTTTATGCTGAGTTGAGAATATGATGTGTTGAGGGGTATTTTTCTGTCATCTGGAGTTTTTCTATTTAGAAATGTTTGTGCCACATTTTTGAGGAAACTTTGTGTGTATCTTCTCTGGCATAAAGCTGGGAAGAGTGTGTATTTGGCTTCCTCAAAGTCTTGTTGTTGTGTACAGATTTTGTGGAAGTGTAGGAGTTGTGATTTTACCAGTCCTTTTAAAGTATGTTTTGGGTGGAAGCTATCCTTGTGCAGTAAGCCGTGTGAATGTGTCTTTGAAAAATACCTTGATGTCCAGTTTGTCTGTGTTGTTGAAGGAAGAAACCTTGTATGTGGTGGTGTCTAGGAAGTCTATCAGGCTACCATGCTTGGTGTATTTGAGTTTAATGGACCTGTGGTGTGTGTTGAGGGTGTTAATGATTTCTTGTAAGGCTTGATATGTGCTGCCTATATGTTTATTTTTTATATCTTTGCCCTGGGATGGACTGGTGTCCTTTCCAGGGTGTAGCCTGCCATGTGTCTATTTCTTGCCACGTTTTAAAGTGGAGTTACAATCTTACTATTTTTACAGTTTAAATTGACATTTACAAATGTATATTGAAGCAGCTACCCACCTGAACTACACTATGTCAGCATGTGTAGTCTGCAAAGGAACAAGTAATAGGTTTATTCCATACTGAAAAGAGAAGAGAGAAAACTCAATGTTTCGGCTGTGAAGCCTTCTTCAGGTGTGAGAAAGACAGGGCAGATTACAAAGATTAAATAGCACAGAAGAACAAAAGCTGGGAGAAGGGAGGAGGCAGGAGCAGCAGAGAGGCCACTCAGGAAGTGCAAAATGGAGAGAGGTGAAGAAAGGTGTGAAGTCAAAACCTGCAAGAGAATAGAGAAGATTACATTAAAATAAGTCAGTCATTGAGAGATCCTGGCTATTTGAGGTGAAAAGAAAAACTATGGGCTTGGAGAAATCTTTAACCTTCCCAGCCCTAATATGTTCTCTGAAGCATTCTCCTAGTCTCCTTTCGGTTTCCCAAATGTAGATAGCTGGGCATTTTTTGCAAGAGATACAGTAAATGAGATTCAGGATGTTGTCAGGGTTATCTGGAATTGTCCTGTGATGCCCTGATTGTCGTTAGATATGTATTTGCCAGTGATGCAGCGAGTGCTATTGCAGGGGAAGGTGCTGAGTGTGAGGGAGCTGTGAAGAAGAAGCTTATGTGGTGGTCAGCGATAAGAGATGATTGGGCGGTCGGAAAAAAGAGTACCAATGGAGGGATCGTCCTGTAAAATGTAGTCATTGTTAATGATGGTCCTGGGGATAGAAATTGGGTTAGGGTGGTAGGGAAGCACCGAGGGAATGCAGTTGTGAGACTGGGAGTTCCTGATTGAGTTGATGATCCGAGGGCTGTTTTTGGCCCGGGAGTAGAATAAAGCGACACTTTTCATCAAACATTTTGACAGGTACCACGCCCCCTTTTTCAGCCAATGGGAGGCCGCCATGGGCAGATGTCCTGCCCCCTTATCGGCCAATGGTGCAATGTTATGGGCGGATGTCCCGCCCCCTCGAGAGCCAATGGTGTGTCATAATGAGTGTTGTTGTCCCGCCTTCCACCCCTAGCAGCCCCAGGCCTCAGGGTCCAAATGCCCACCACCGCATCCCCTTCGATTTATAAATAAGTGTGTGAAAGAGCGTATTAGCAACGAGGGATGGAAGGTGATCATGTCTGCTGCAGGTTTGAATGCAATCTATTATAACCCTAGGGAATCGGCGGTGTGGGAAGTCTGGTGAGTGCCGCGAGTTTCTTGGGTGTGAGCGCACGCACGCACGCATGCACACTGACTGACTGAGTAAAGTGTCACAGAAAGAACTCGCAGGACAAATAGCATGTGAAATGTGAACCACTTTATTTCATCGGTAGGTTTTAAATTACAGAAACATCCCAGTATACACTTTTAAACTTTTCACACACATTACAGACTACTGCTTGCAATCGCCAATTAAATGTTGGTGCAGAAAATTAGTTGTAGCTATCGCCCCAACATTGTTCAGAAACTCAGCAGCATCTGAAAAAGCATTCATAACGCCCTTTCTCTTGCCATTTTTTATAGCCATGAACACCGAACTGGGCGACCCTAACAGAGCAAATAAATTAGCCTGAGTGATCAGAGGGACGGTGTTACCACAGGTTCTATGTAAAATACGTTGTATTTTGGAATACACACCGCTGAATCCGCCAGGCTTCAGTTTCTGATCTGAAAACATCAGAATCGCAGTAATTTCACTCATGTTCTTTACATGCACATCTATCTCTTTAACAAATTCAAGGACATTAGCATTCAGTTAATTGATTTTCATTTCAAGCTTTGCAGAAAGAAGAGTGTAAAGCACTTTTTGTAAGAATTCTTACGTATACATTCGAAATTTTTCGTTCTTCTCACAATGGCACACCTGTGTCTGTAAAACAGAGTGAAAGCTCTATTCACATTGCGAGTATTTCACAGCCCTGGTTTTACATAGATCTTTTTTCTTTTCTGTAAAAATAAGTATAAATAAGTATAAAATAAGTTTTGCAACGCACCAAAAGTCACGTGTAGTATTTTTCCATCTACCTTTACAAGTAAGGAGCGTACATTCTCATATGGCGAGCGGTCGTCAATTATTTTTCTCAGCAAGTGCTTTATAATCTGCTCAGTATCATCTGTAAAAGTATAGGCACCCAGGCCACTGGCGATGTACAGAACAGCCGATAAAATTCGGGCTAAACTGAGACACTTATAAATTTCTAATGCGGCAAACAACACATCTTTGTACTGTAACATGACCAGGGGAAGGGTCATTCATAACAGGTATTTTCGGAATGACCTACTTAAAATACTAGATATGGACCTTAGCAAAATGGCTGCCAAAAAGAATCAGCTGACCGGTAAATGGAAAGGGTCTACCCTGAGAAACAATGAGACACAGCTGAGCCGCATCAGGAACCGAAATATAAGTGCCCCGGAGGCAGTGAACAGGGCGGAAGCCGATAAGGTGAATGCGGTTTGGAGGAAAAGAGAGGAAAGAGGTGTATGTTAAAGATCGGGCTAAAGAATAACGGACTACTGAAAGGAGAAAAGGTTTATGGTTTTTGGATTACGGACACTGGATAAAGATACATCGCGGATTGGCTTTATTACGGACTTTTGGAACTCGGATCGGATCAGGATTAAGGGAACGGATTACGGACTGTATTTGGAAGATAGTTGGAGGAAGAAACGCCACAAAACTCAGGAAAGAAAAGTGTGGTGTGAGTACTACTTTCATTTACATAAACTTTCCCCCGGAGACACCACAGTACCCATCCGCGCACCCGACAACCAGGCATGTGTGACCCCGTTGACCTGGATGATTAATCAAACAGGCCGCGCATTCATCAACCACAACCCCCTTTAAACAATGGTTGAAGGTGCAACATACCACCCACTTTACAATCTGATCCATAGCATCGGGCTCATTAGAGCCATCGTTAGCTAAACTAGGTTGAACATTATCATTAATCACATTTTGGCGAACACACATGAACAGACACGAAACATTCAAGCTTGATGGTAGTTTGAAGATTGATGCATCGACCTCTTCGTTATTCTATTAAAGGAAAAAAGAAAAGGAAGGCTTAACAAAATAAATAGGCATGCTTTTTACCTAAAATATTTAAATTGTAATGCCTCTTTTGTGTTAGAGTTCTTTGTTTGCTTCGAACTTGCTGTGGTTTAATATTTACCATTTGTAGCAACTCTTCATCAGTCGTTGACGGACCCCCAACACCTGAATCGCCATCAGAGTTCACATGACAGCCACTGTCACACACCACTGAGTGCTGAGTCAGCTTTTGCTAAAAAGAAGACAAAGTGTTGAAAACGAAATACGCTAAACGCAGATTGAAACAACAATTCCACGATCAGAAAAAATATTTTAGCAACCTACTTCTTCAGTTTGCATAGCAGAGGAATCCGATGATTCACTACTCAAAGAAGCCATCTTCGCAGCAGTCAATATCGGGGCCTCACAGCTCAGGTGTCACACTTCAAAACTGGCAAGTCGGCTAATTTAAGCATAAACTCCAAATTTGTAACCATGCTCAAGACATTTTTCAAATGGTTGTGATGTTTTAGAACGCCCCACCATATCCCCCCGCCCCAAAATCACACGTGTTTTATCGAGAGTGAAAAGTAATCACGTTGAATTAAAATATGTAAGCTTATTTCAATGACAAATTCTCAACAACTTTTCAAAAGTTTGAAATGATTTTCCACGTACCGTGAACGTAAAGTCTTTAAACCTTAAAAATATTAACATGCAACCCAAGCCTCAAATGATGTGTGTTTCTCTAGAAAAGAAATTACATTGAATCAAAAAATGTAAAACTTATTTTATCTTTTGAGAAGAGCATTGTAGGGCGGGTCTTTATATTTTAGTGGATAGGTCATAAAAGTGTTAAAATAATTGAATAAGACACATTTAGCAGCGATAACTTATAAGCACGAGCAAAAATTGATCTTATAGATTATAGACGCTTATAGATTTTAACAATATAACAGACTTTACTAAAATGTTTACTTTTAAAATAAATATTACATCACAACATGTCCACACTCAGGCACCTGCCGTTAAAGGTTATGGGATGTAGAGATACAGTATATAAGGTTCATGATAAGAATAAATGGCTGGCGATAAACCTTTCCTCGATCCTTTGCGGACTTGTAAAACTGTTCATGATCAGAATAAAAAACGCTCACGCTATTACACAAGCACCCGTGTCTCGCCAAAGCTGACAAATAAACAGACGGAAAAGCCGCACTGCACGTGTGAACAGGGGAATGAGCGAGCGAGCGGGGATAGGGCGCCTCCTGCGCTTAAAAGCTTACAGCACCTGGTATTCCCAGGCGGTCTCCCATCCAAGTACTAACCAGGCCCATCCCTGTTTAGCTTCCAAAATCAGACAAGATCAGGCGTGCTCAAGGGGGTGTGGCCGTAAGCGAGAGCAGGGCTCACTGGCACCCTTCTTATAGAGAGGACAGCTCCGCCACATCTTTTACGACGCTGCTTTTTTTCCCTTGCGTTTTTCTCTTCTTCCCACGTTCTCTCTCTTCACTGCCTTCGTCCCCGCTCTATTTCACTTCAGCCTTTCACTCTTGCTTCCTTCCAATGAGGACGGAGCTGCGGGAGAAAGGGCGCTATAGAGGATCGCTGTGGAGAGCTGCTGCTGTGCTTTGACATCTGAGCTCTGTGGAAAATGATCTCAATACAATTCTGAAAAAGGCGACTCCCCGAACGCCAGCCGAACAAGTCTCCACAGCCGAAGCGCTGTGTCTCTTTTCAGCTGGCGATAAACCTTTCCTCGATCCTTTGCGGACTTGTAAAACTGTTCATGATCAGAATAAAAAAGGCTCACGCTAATACACAAGCACCCGTGTCTCGCCAAAGCTGACAAATAAACAGACAGAAAAGCCGCACTGCACGTGTGAACAGGGGAATGAGCGAGCGAGCGGGGATAGGGCGCCTCCTGCGCTTAAAAGCTTATAACACCTAGTACTCGCAGGCGGTCTCCCATCCAAGTACTAACCAGGCCCGTCCCTGCTTAGCTTCCGCAATCAAACGAGATCAGGCATGCTCAAGGGGGTGTGGCCATAAGGGACAGCAGGGCTCACTGGCACCCTTCTATTAGAGAGGACAGCTCCGTCACCTCTTTTACGACGCTGCTTTTTTTCCCTTGCGTTTTTCTCTTCTTCCCACGTTCTCTCTCTTCACTGCCTTCGTCCCCGCTCTATTTCACTTCAGCCTTTCACTTGTAGCGGCAATGGTTGTTAATAAGACAGAATTAAGTGTTGCTGTGCTTTTTCAAATGAGGCCCCATCTCTCTGTTCATCTCTGTGGTGCAGCCACAGAGAAACTATTCATGCAGGCTGATTTAAAGATGTTTTCTTTTGATAAGGGACAGCTCCCAAATGGGGATGCACTTAGCTAAGCCTAGCTATCATGATCAATGGTCATCCATTGGCGCCTATCTTTCTAGGGTGTGCCAGATGGACATCTGGACTGCATTCCTAAGTGTCAGGAGTAAGTGACTCACATCTCACCTTCAACAACCAATCAGGGACTGGTAGGGCCGAGTAACCTACGTGGGACTCTGATGCCCATGGAACTTTCAGCCAATGAACGAGCTGAAGTTCCTCCAGGTAAAAACAGGCAACACAGAGGGCCTGAGAG